>NC_088880.1:25696611-25996611 GCF_032884065.1 Artemia franciscana | reverse complement strand
AGAGAGCAGAGTTATGCTCATTTAGCCATGTTTCAGTGAGACCAATAACCTGAAAAATGGAAAGTTCACATGTCTCGCTTATAAAATTAAAAGATGAGTTCAAACCCTGGCAGTTAAGATGGAAAACTCTGAGATCTTCAGAATCACCACCACTATTCCCGGACCTCAAACCATCTTTGAATAGGTACTTTGAATTACAAGAAACATATTGACCAGCAATCCCAATATCATAATTCCGGTGGAGCTGCTCCGTAAACATACTACCAAAATCCACAAATGAAACTTCCAAATTTTAAGACGGCTGTTGCCCGGGGTGCCACGATCACCATCAACCATATTCATACAGTTTTACAACAAAGTAATATGGCCTCATCTCCACAACAAAACAAAAAAGAAAAGAAAAAGAACTAAACAAAAACAAAGAATATAACAAACAACAAAAGAATTACACTTTCCATCTCGGAAAAAAACAAACAAAAAAAGAAACAGACCGTATTTCATTTTCCCGTAAAGAATCCGTATACAAGTTACCAAATACAACGGCTACTAATTCGCACAATCACACAACCATAATTATTAAGACAAAATAGCGATTTTTATTTTTTATTAATTTTTTTATTATTTTTTTTTAATTGGTCCTTTCAATAACAAATAAACGCTCACTAGCTCTAACAACAGCAAAAAAAAAAAAATAATAAGAATCCAGCAAACTCTTAGCATTGTACCAAGGCACTTTAATAACACGGTTGTCCTTTTTAACAGAGATACTGGGTGGTAGGGTAGGAGGTACCCAGTATTCCACACCTTTATCCGCCAAACACTTGCGTAGCCCAAGTAATTCTTTACGCAAAACCCGCACACGCGATGAGACATCATCACTAATAAAAACAGACTCATAAACACCGAACTCTTTCTTTTTTAATTTTTTCGCATTATTTAGAATCAAGAAACTTGCCTGGACACTGTCCACCCTAATTTTAACAAAATTCTTGGAACAGTGAACCACAGTGAATGGTGGAAACTTGTCAGGTGGGAGTGACAAACCAGCTACAATCATCTCAGAAACCCGAGAAGCAGCCTCATTCAAGGGTACATCATTAAGGCTCCAAAACAGCAAATTATGCAACTTGTCCCGATTTTTATGAACAAGAGACTGGGACACAACCACATTCATTTCCTCATTGCATTTCTTAATCAGCTGTGACTGGGCTTTTACAATACTTTGCAGAGCAAGAAATTCCAATTTGACTGTTGCAATTTCATTGTCTGTTGCATTACTTTTATTTTCTAGCAACATAACACGACTTTTAACTGTACTCAAATCGTTCTGAATTTCAAGTACATTTTGCTTTGGGATTTCCATGTTCACATTTATAGATTGAACCATTTCCAAAATTTTAATGATATTCTCTGAATCATTTTCTGGCAGTCCGCATTAACACTCGTATCCGAATTACTAGTAGAATTCATAACCGGATCCGATAACTCAGCTTCTTTCCGGTTACGTTTGGGTCTAGCTTCCTTTCCCATCCTGACTTTATCAAAACAATGTGTCACCTACCTTTGCAAAAACTTATTTTTTACCCATGCTAGTTTACAGCGTGCAATTTGCATAAACTGTTAAAAGAGTACGGCTAACACCCACATCACGATTCCTCAGGAACTAGCTCGAACACAGAGCTCACTCCTTTGTACCCAAGATTATATTGTAACAATTAATTTAAGCAATTTTCCCGCTATTATTCACACAAGTCTACAACATGGCATAGCAACCGTTGTATCCGGCCAAAAGTAGTCAGACAAGTTTATTTATTGACTGCTGAATGCGAACTGAATATATAGTTGGCTAAATTTGGATATGCGCACCGCATTTTTTGGTAGGGGGTATATAGAAAGAGACTCACCAGCAAATAAGCAGAAATCAAATTTTTCTTAAATTTCTGGCAGCATTCATTTTTAAAAATCCTTGTTGTACGTCCAAACCTTATGTAAGCCTGATAGGAAAGTTCATTCAATACCCTTTATATAACCCCTCTCCCCCGGGACAATAGATTATTACTTGGTTCCCGTTTAAAGAATTACATGGCACTTCTTTTTCTCGGAAATAACGGAGTACCTTTTATTTACCAACAAGCCTTTGTTCCATGAAAACCAATTTAGTTTACCTATTGTTGCTAAAGGGAGGGATATATTAACAGGTTAAGCTTGTTTTGGTTTTACTTGGTTGTTTTACATTTGCTGTTTTTTTCATATACATGTATTTTGGGGGTGATACCTGACGCGGGGATGCCATGGATATTCTGTGGTAGCCACAACACTGTGCTGGGTAGAGAATTTAGAGTGGCGAAACCCTATATAGGCCAGTGTATTCTCCTGATGAGCCCTTATGTTGGGTGTTGCCTCTGAATTATTTGTCTATATTATTTTTTCTATGGTTTGGTAAATGACGACTTATACTTATTGACGACATGACTGCCTGTCCATGGATTATTCTTTATGGTTGATTGTGTGTGGCTATGCTGTTTGACCTATGTGATTGTATGGATGAGTAGGGTTAAGGCCTCATTCAAGTGCTGGTCTATATTAATCACTAATTTAGGAAAACAGTCTTCCTTTTCTCCTTCTGTCTCCTTTTTTTTTTTTTTTTTTTTTTTTTTTTTTTTTTTTTTTTTTTTTTTTTTTTGTGTGTTTGTGCTGTAGCATTGGTGATTTCTCTTTTCATGATATCTAGTGTCTATAACTGTTCTGGTAATAGAAAATGGTGGAAAAATCTCTTGTTTGCTGACACGAAATGGCTCTGTGTGTCAAGCATGAAAATATTGGAATGATGACGAATCGGGGGTTATGTCCTTACTTGAGGGGGCCCCTGAAGCTTTTTGCTTGCCCTCTTGGCTCTCAAGAAAAAACACTCTATTATGTAACACCCAATCTCTATGATGTAATAGCCAAAGAAATTCTGATTTTGGAGATCTCCTGAAATATTTTTAAGTAAGTAACACTCTCCATTGGGTAACATTTGCATAACAAAAAACCCCTATTGCATATCAACCAAAGAAATCATTTGCAAAGCTCCCCCTCGGTCCCCCTAGGTCAAGATTTGAATATACTCTGTCTTCCCATCTAATAATCCCCCAATGTTTTCAGCTGAGTCTCTTAAGCTGTTAATGTATGCCCTTAGCCGTGCTTGAGATGCTGCAAATACGCGCTGTTGATCACCTGGAAGCGCACAATGTGTTTTTATTTAGTTCAGTATGTCCTGACAGCTTCAAATTAATAGCCTTATCCAAACCTTAAATATTGCAGTTGCGCCTTTTGACAACGAGGATGCACACAATGTTCTGGTTGAGTTCAAGAGCCCCCTCGACATGCCTTGAAAGTTTCAACTTAACGCTTTGAACCGTTCCTGATATGTGGCAGATGACAACCTGGATGTACATAGTGTGCTTTTACTTCGTTTAAGAACTCTCTCAAAATCCTCTGAAAGTTTCAACGTAAGCAGCTTTGCGGTCTCTTGGATATTGCATATACATCCTTTAGACAATCTGGGTACATAATGTGTGTTTTAATTTAGTTTCACATCTCTCTCAATTTTTTTTAAGATTTTAATTTAATACTCTAATTGATTTCTGAGATTTTGCATATATAGCCTACGATTGTGACAGCCAGGATATACTTAATGTTTTGGTAATTGTATTTACATTTCGTTACTTCGAACTGATTTTACAATTTAAAGAAATCAACTTGAAATTACATCCATTTAGTCTAATGTCTAAAGAGCAACATTTTTTGGAATTGGTTCTTGCTCAAAACCTGAATAAATAACATTTCATTTTTTATTTTTTTATTTTCATAGAAAAAAATTATTTTCTCTTTGCTTGGCACTACTAGTTCCCTATAAATTATCTAGCCACCTTATAGCAAAAATACACCCATTTCTAGACACAAATTGAAGATAATTTTAAAAGTGTTCAAATATGCGTTCATTTGTTGTGTTGTTCTCTCCAGAAAATGTGTTGGCTCTTCCCCATGAGAAAGGCAATAATGTTTATTTTTGCCTCATTTAGAAAATTTGTAGTGTGAAGTTTCGAAGTTCTGACATAATTAAGACATTTCTTCGTAGGGAGGGAGTGGAATTCCAATAAAAGCGTATTTAATGACCACCATTTTTATTTTTCTGGAAAATCCTTGGGGTCAGTATGTGCATGTAGCGTGAATGAGCGGGTAAAAACTAAGTAATGTTTCTCAATTTTCGAAAAATTGTTTCTAAAAACTTTTTTTTTAAACTTATCTCAAATCTTAAACTGAATAAGCTAACCAGCGTAAATTAAACATAAAAAAATTAATTAATAAAACAAAATTTAATTTTTTAGTTTAATTAATTACTAATTAAATAAATAATTAATAGGTAATCTCAGTTGACTAAAGACTCATCTAAAAACTCTTTTTATGTTTAAATAATTTTTTCAATTCGATAAGTGAATGGGCAAAAATAAGATAAAAGTCCACTCAGCCGCTCATTTTTGAAGTTCCCAGGGAGGGACTCCTTTTGGGCCAACATTTAGTGTGCTTACCACCGAACCACTTCCAACGTTCCAACACATAATTTACACGATGTAGTCTATCGTAAACAAATTCCAAATTTAAGTTTTATACAATAAATCTACTTATAATGCATCTTCTTTTTTACATCCTGCATTTTTATTGCATTCAGTCCAAGTTGCAGTTTGAATTCTAATAGTTTTGGTTTCGATGAAATTAATTCCGTTCCACGCCTCGGAAATAGGAACACAAAAACCCAAAGGCACGAAAAATTGTTAGTTAGAGTTAGTCTGGAAGCGTGTCAGTAAAGGTTTGATGGAATTGTGATGATCGTCGCTGGAATTGTGTGTATGATCGTCGATAAGAGAGCTTTTCCGTAGACAGTTTATTAAACTTTGCTGTCATGGAACTGCTCTCTTTACGAAGGTCTTAATTCTTATCTACAAACAACCATTTGGATTTGATTAAAATGTACCTTTTTCGTAAAAGTAGTTTTAAAAAGAGTATCTTCGCAGCAATCCAGAATATGCATCTAGGCATTTCTAGGGGTTACATGGGGGTAAGTTGCCCCCTATTTACATCTCAGTTATTATAATGTTCTAAAGTCTTAAAAATACATACGGAGAGGGTATTGACGTCCATCTGTGCTGCTTTAAAGAAATCTGACAGCAGTTGCTTGATCCAAGTTGGATCATCATTTTTGAGAGCATGAAAAAAGAATGAAAATTGTTATTATTGCTATTATTATGTTTTATTATTACTATTATTATTATTGCTATTTTTATTATTGCTGAATATTGCTATATAGTTCACCTTCCTTTTGTCTTTTTAAGTCAGTTCCTTAAGTGCTAAATAGATTGCTTCACCTTAATACCTGATACCTGAGCCTTTAGTGAACGTTCACTAAGAACGTTCATAGAAAATGTCATAAATAATCTATATAAAAACATATTCGTCGTATACTGAGAGTGAGCAGAAGCACAAGAAATAAAAACAACAAAAATAGAAACCAAAATTAAGATTAGAACTGAAACCTTTCAGTATAAAGTTTGGGCTGCCATCTCCATGGATTCATATTTGTAAGACCAACAATACAACCAGCACCTTCAGGAAAAGAAATGTTACAAAAAAGAGCTCCAAATTGAAAATATTGATTACACATTTTCAAAATACATAGAAATTTCTACAGTGAAAAAGCTTTAAACTTGACTTTTAATTGAAAATTAAATTCAAAAGAATAGTTTTTTAAACTGAAAGTAAGGAGCGATATTAAAACTTAAAACGAACAGAAATTACTCCGTATATGAAATGGGTTGTCCCCTCCGCAATCCCTCGCTCTTTACGATAAATTTTTTAATTGTTTTAAAAAGTATAATTGTGGCAAAGAGTCAAACTTTAGCGTAAAGAGCGAGGGATTGCGGAGAGGACAACCCATTTCATATACGGAGTAATTTCTGTTCGTTTTAGGTTTTAATATCGCTCCTTACTTTCAGTTTAAAAAACTATTTTTTTTATTTAATTTCTGAACGTTTTTGAATTAATGCATTTTTGAGTTTGGCTCTCCGCACATAAATTATTAGAATGAAATTTGTATATTAATTTTTTTTTTTGGCTAAACGGCATTCTCTTAGTTTTGATCAGACGATTTTGAGAAATAAGGGGTGGGGAAGGAGGCCTAGTTGCCCTCCAATTGTTCGGTTACTTAAAAAGGCAACAAGAACTTTTAATTTTTAACGAACGTTTTTATTAGTAAAAAATATAGGTAACTTAAGGATTAACTTACGTAACAAACTTTTATATTCTTCTATTTTTTATTATTTATATGAGGGGGCTTGTGCCCCCGTTAATACCTCGCCTTTTACACTGAATCTTAAGTTTTGTCCCAATTCTTTAAGAATACCCTGAATCAGAAAGGCCGTAGAATAAATAGTTGAAATTACTAAAAATACTTTAGCATAAAGAGCAAGGTATTTATCTCCTCCTAAATACCTCTCTCTTTATGCTAAAGTATTTTTAGAACCCCTCATATAAGTAAAAATCTCTGTTCGTTTCAAGTTTCAATGCTACTCCTTACTTTCAGCTGAAAAAACTTTTTCGTGTTTATTTTTTCATTGTTTTTTTTTTATAGTAATGCTGGAAAATCCTGCGCCCTTTTCATTGAATTTCTCTTCCCCCATGACATATTCCTCCAAGAGAAGAAGATCCACCCACATAGCCCCCTCCCCTCAACCCCAACCCAAATAAAAAAAATCCCCCTGAAAACGTCTGTACACTTCCCAATAACCATTACTGTATATAAACACTGGACAAAGTTTGTAACTTGCAGCCCCTCCCCCAGGGACTGTGGGGAAGTGAGTCATTCCAAAAACTAGTTAGTATGGTTTTCGACTATGCGGAACAAAATGGCTATCTCAAAATTTGGATTCGTTGACTTTGGGGAAAAATGAGCGTGGGAGGGGGCCTAGGTGCCCTCCAATTTTTTTGGTCACTTAAAAAGGGCACTAGAACTTTTCATTTCCGTTAGAATGAGCCCTCTTGCGAGATTCTAGGAACACTTGGTCGATACGATGACCCCTGGGAAAAAAAAAAAAATAAACACGTACCCGTGATCTGTCTTCTGGCAAAAAATACGAAATTCCACATTTTTGTAGATAGGAGCTTGAAATTTTTGCTATAGGGTTCTCTGATACGCTGAATGCGATAGTGTGATTTTCGTTAAGATTCTTTGACTTTTAGGGGGTGTTTCCCCTATTTTCCAAAATAAGGCAAATTTTCTCAGGCTCGTAACTTTTGATGACAAAGACTAAATTTGATGAAACTTATATATTTAAAATCAGCATATTAAATATTAAAAATCTGATTCTTTTGATATATCTTTCAGCATCGAAGTTCCGTTTTTTAGAGTTTCGTTTATTATTGAGCCGGGTCGCTCCTTACTACAGTTCGTTACCACGAACTGTTTGAAAAAAGCTTTGGGTTGCTATTTTATTTAATAGGGATATTTGAGATTTGGTCTCGAAGTGTTTAGCAAATCGTCCTTTGGAGAAAGAAACTTGGCAACAAAAGAAGCGTATCCTATGAATGTGAAACCGAATACCACCAAATATCTTAATGTTCCACCTAATATGCTCAACCCGACCGACTGTGGACATAAATTAAATTGAACGTTTTTAATAGAATTTTAATGATTTTTTTAAAGCGGTAGTCGTGCCACTGGAAAAAAGATAGGCTGATATTATTTTCAATTTTTAAAGTAAATAGATCATAATCCTTCTTGTAAATTAACAAAAATCCAAAGACTGGAAAACTTGGTGTATACAGTTCTAATTCTTGGGAAACATGGGAGTATTTTTCCTAGAGGAGATTTGGAGTTAAAATTTGAAATAATTGTAGTATTATTAACCGATAGCTTTTCAAACTTCTTCAATAGTGCCTTCGAACCATTCTTAGGGAGCAGGAATTCCTGAACACCCTTTGTGTAGGTCAATCTCTCAAGGGCGCCTGTAGAAAGTTTTTCAGGGGGTGGTCTGATACCAGAATAGCAGTGGTATGTGGGCGGGCAGTAAATCTATTTTATTTACACATTTCTAATGTAATAGAAAAAAGAAGAGCCTGATTATTTTTTTGTCATTTGCCAGGGTTATTTTGAGAAAAAAAAATACTGAATAATTATTGCCTGGTAGTTCGAAACAGCAGATTTTACGAGCCAAAATGCTGCTTCAATGGCAATAAATCTAAAAATTGCTCATACCCAAGTTCGACAGGGTCAAAAGTACTGTCTAAATATCTAATAAACTGGACGTGGCAGCTTTCTAATTTTCGACAACAAACCCTATTAGACGGTATACAAATTAGATTGTATTAGCCTGGTAGTTCAAAACAGCAAGGTTTACGAGCCAAAAAGCTGCTTAAATTACCACTAAATCTAAAAATTGTTCAGACCCCCAAGTTTGACAGGGTAAAAAATCCTGTCTAAATATCCAATAAACTGGACGCGGCAGCTTTCTAATTTTGGACAACAAACCTTATGAGATGGTATACAACTAGAATTCATTAGATAAAAAAAAAGAAGCTGTTGTTAAAAAAGCTTTTGAAACTTTCTTAAATTTTAGCTCCTTAAATTAAAGTTCCTAAAATTCAAAAGTTTTATGTAGCATCGATCTTAATTTAAGTGTTTTCTTTTCTAGTGACAGTTTTTAGCTGTGCAAGTAGGCCAGTGCGTAGTAATAAGTTTGTATTTACCAACAGATTATGGAATTGAAGATTCGGAGAGAGATTTTGTATTGGAAGTTGGTAAAATTAGCACATGTCTTCGTGATGTCCTTAAACTTCCAATGCTATGTTTGATCATAAGTGATAGTATAGGTGATAGTGAGATGGTGCTTCCAGTGCATGTCGTACACTAAATGTGGTAGGTGCTATAATGCTGACCCTAACAACTTCACCTAAATCTTGAGTTATGTGTGGTTCGTATGACTCATCTGTATTATAAGTCTATAGGGAGATAAGAAAAAGGTTATTTTTTACAGCTCAGGAACAAACGATATCTACTCAGGAGTTTTTGGGGACTCTGGTTCACTGTCCTTTTGCCTATTTTTATACTCCTTCCCACTCTTATGGAGGGGATTAATTCTGTATTTCAGAGCCTATAAACTATATATATATATATATATATATATATATATATATATATACATACAGATTTGCAACTTGGAGACTGCATGTAGTTTGGTCCACATTTCTGCGCAGCATAGTAGACCATTCTTAACTAGCATATTTGACTGATGTTGTAATTTTTTCTTCTGACTTTTTAACAGTTTTTCAACTGGAAGTAAGGAGCAACATTAAAACTTTTGACAAACAGAAATCATTCTGTTTATGTGGAGAGATGGTCCCTGCTCAACTCCTCCCTATTCGCGCTAAGTTTCTTAGTGCTTTTCAAAAGCTTTTTAATCTAAATAATAAAGAGTAAGGAGTTGAGGAGGAGGCAGTTCCCCTCATATGTGAATTAGTTTGTATTCGTTTTAAGTTTAATTTTGCCCCTTGCTTTCCGTATGAACACTTGTTTTTTTTTATTTATTTAATTTCTGATTGCTTTTCAAATCAAGCCCAGGCTTAATTAAGATTAAATAAAAAAAAGTTTTGTAACTAAAAGTGAGAAGCGACGTTAAAGCTTAAAACGAACAGAAATTATTCCGTATATGAAAGGGACTGTCCCTCCTCAACGCCCCGCTCTTTATGCTAAAGTTTTTTATTGTTTTAAAAAGAAGAACTGTGACAAAGAGTCAAACTCAGCATGTAGTTGTTTTGTTTTTTTTAGATACATTGACTATTTCAGAATTTTCAATCAATAGAAAGTTGGTCCTATTTAAGGCAAAATCGTAGTTTAGTGCCGTGACATGGCAGAAAACGTCATTTTCCCGCGGCAATATATTTTTAGTTAATTAAAAAGGCCAATAGGACTTCTAATTTCCTTTCAAACGAGCCCCTTTTTAATCTTCTGTGACTGTTTGTTTAATATGATCATCTGTGGGAAAAAACAATAAAAATTAATCAAATAATCACGACTCCGTGGCCTTCTCAGAAATCTGCCGTCATCTTCTTGCATTTTTCTGTGAGAGGGGGGGATGTAAAATTTCACCATTTTGTGGATAGGAGCTTGGAACCTCTACGGTAGGGCTCTCTGATATGCTGAATCTAATGGTGTAATTTTTACTAAGGTCACGTCCACTTCAGGGGGTTCTCCCTCTTTTTCAAAGTGAAATAAATTTTTCTCAGCCTCAATGCTTTTGATGGGTTGCATGAAAGAATTTTATATATTTTGAACCAGCATATAAACCCAATTCTTTTGATGTCTTAATTGTTGTTCAAGAGTCCGTTTTTGTAGAGTTTTGGTTAGTATTCGCCTGAATCCCTCCTTACCTACAGTTTGTCACCACAAACTATGTGATTGAATTCTTTAGTTCATTTAGGGATTGATACATACTAGCAAGCCATGCTAAAATGTCCTTAGTCGAAGGTACGTCGACCCTTATTGAGTGTGGACCCATTATTTATGCTCTATTTACACCTTCAAATTTTACAACAAAACCAAAAATAAAGAAAATACTTTTAAATAAAAACGGAGAACGGCTCTTAAAAATTAATACAAATAGAAATAAATAGCCCACCTCACTTCCCGTCTCGTTTTTCATGTTAGAGGGTTTTTTGTGCTTGGCTGAAAACCTAATTCAGTTTTTTGATATAATGTAATTTGGCTTTTATTTGCTATGGAACTATTTAAAATGGGAAACTAGTCATGATCAAAACCTCAAATGGCATTTTTAGGTGATTTCAAGTATATAAAATTCATTAGAATTAAAGACAGCGTTGATCTAGCTTAGTAGAATTTGCATTATTTGTAAGGAACAAGATATATTGATGAAAATCTAGACAATCAAAAAAAGCACGTCTAAGTTTACCAGAGGTTCCAAGTTCATATATGTAAAACGTATGGAATTTTACCATTTAATTTGCTGACTTGTCTATTTTCTTCCTTTTTATGCTACTGAGAGCAACCAATTTCTGTCGTTTAATGCCACAGAACTGTAATATGCCACAGAACGGCCTAACATGCATGCTATCAAATGAAAACGGACGGAATGGGAACATTCCATTTAGATCTACTGAAAAGCTACGCACAGAGCATTCCAGCTTCAAAGTAGAACTTGCTACACGGTGGTATATTGGTTCCTAAGCACAAATAAATAAATAAAAAACAAGTTTTTTCAACCGAAAATAGGGAGCAGCATTAAAACTTATAAGGAACAGAGATTATTACGTATATTACGAAGGTTACCTCTTCCTCAATACCTAGCTCTTCACGCTAAAGTTTTTGGTACTTTTAAAAAAGCTTCTTATTGTTCTAATTAAACGACCCTTATGTTTCAGGTGTCGTTTTTAAGTAATTGGGACACAATTCGAAATTTAGCGTAAAGAGCGAGGTGTTGAAGAGGGTTCAACCACCGTCATGCGTAATAATCTCTGTTCGTTTTAAGTTTTAGTGTTGCTCTTTACTTACAGTTGAATAAACTTGTTTTTTTCAATTTTATTTCTGATCATTTTTTAATTAATGCCTGTAAATCTGGCTTCATATCCACAGAAAACTCCCCCACGCCCACTGAAATATCCTCTAGACAATTCAATCCTGGTGAAAATTTACCGGACGATTACCCTTAACATCTCCACGCGCAAAATTGAGTCAACAAAGCAAAAGCAAGACATATAAAAGGAATTCCGAATAAGAATTGTGGCAAATTCCCCTAGGGTAAAATTTCTGGTGAAATTTAACCCTCAAAAATTTCCCTCCCCAAGGAAAATTTTCCCCTTGAAAATCTCCCCAGCAGAAATACCCCCCCCCCAAATCCAAAAAAATATATACATATTAGCCAATAACAAATAGCCCACTATACGTAAACAATAGGCATACTTTATAACTTAAAGACTTTTCCCCAGGGATTATGAGAGCGCACATTATCTCCAAAGGTATAGTTACTAGGCCTTTCAACTATGCTACACAAAATGGTTATGTTAAAATTTTAATTGGACGATTTTGGGGGGAAAGCGGCATGGGATGGGGCTTAGTTACACTGGAATATCTTTGGTCTATTAAAAAGGACAATAAAACATCTAGTTTCCGTGAGCCCTTTCCCAATAGGACTACTGAATCGATACGACAAACCCTGGGAAGAATACAAACACATAAACACGCATCTGTGATCTTTCTTCTGGCAAAAAAAAAACAAAATTTCAGATTTTTGGAGATAACAGCTTGAAACTTCTTTAGAGGGTTCTCTTATATACAGAATCTGATGATGTGTTTTCCTTAAGATTTTTGGATTTTTAGGGGATAGTTCACCTCTTTTTCAAAAATCAGGCAAATTCTCTCAGACCCTTAGCCTTTGATGGGTAACACTAAACTAAATAAAACTTATGTATTTGGAATCAGCATAACAAAACAATTCTTTTGATATATCTAAGTAGTAAGGGGGTTCCAGTTTTAAGCGGGCCCACAACCACTACTATTTTCTGCCTTTAATGACTTGAGATGACGAAGAAGGTTTAACTGCGAACCCCTCAGGGTAAGACGCAGATGCACCTTAAGTAATAGGGATTTTTCTAAATGATGCAGGTTTTTGTTATATAATAGTTTCTTTGAGTGTTCAAAAATCTTCAGAGGCACTGCCAAATCAGGATTTTCTTGATTGTTAAGATTAGAAAACCTACGAAGGCCCGCCAAATCAGAGTTTCTTTGGATGTTACATCATAGTTTCCAAGTATGTTTTTTTGTAAAATACTTCAGTGGCCCACCAAAAGAGGATTTCTTTGATTTTTACGTAATCGGGTTTTTTTGTTACGCAACATAGAGTGTTTTTTCTTAAAAAACCTACGAAGGCCAGAAAAAACACCTTCAGGGCCTCTTAGTGGAGAACCTTCAAGATGCAGGATCCTAAAGAGCAAATCCACCAGGCCCCTAGCAACCAATTTAATCTGGGGCCCTAGCAAGCAATTCCAGCTGGGCCCCAACAACCTTTTCCATTTGAGGGATTCTAGCAGTCAATTCCGAGAGGGCCCTAGCGAGCAATTCTAACCAGGGGCTCCAAGCAACGAATCAAACCGGGGTTCTGGCGAGCAATTCCAAAGTTGCCCCTAGCAACTAATTTCACTGGGCCCCATAACCTAACCTACCAACCGGGTGGCACTAGAATCCATTTCCAGCAAGGCCCATTGCATTGAATTTCAGAGAGGCCCCTAGCAATCTTTTCCAACAAGGGCCCTAGCATCCAATTCCAACGGGGGACCCATAGCGAGCAACTCCGCTAGGGTCCTTTCAACAACCCCACCAAGGCCGCTAGTAACCAATTCCACTGGCGGTCCTAGCGAGTAATTTCACAAAGAAGGTTCTTATTACGTAATGGGTTTTGTTTACTTTTGGCTGTTACGTAATAGGACTTGTTAGAGTCGGCCAGTCAAGCGGGGAATTTCCGGTCGTAAACTGAGGGGGACACACACGTGGGCTTGTATATGATGCTTTAAGATATATTTTCTTTAGGATTACATTTTTTCAGAATTTCATTTTCTTTCAAGGTGTTTACATAATGCTTTAAAAGATTTTTTTCTTTAGGATTTCATTTTCCTTCAGGGTTTCATTTTCTTTCAAGGTGTTCTTTTTTCTTCAAGGTGTTTTTCTCAGGGAATATTTATAACCAAAGATGTTCGTCCGGATTAGGATTCGAAAGGGATAAGGCTGTCATAAAATGGAGCGCTAGACAGGTGGACTATGAATGCCTTTCCAAGTTTAGGAATTTGGTATACTTTCTACACGATAACCTATAGCAAGCACGGAGAAATCCCTGTCCACCTTTGAAGACATTTAAATAATTTGTTTGTTTCCATATGGCAATAATGGACATGCAAGGGGGAAATGGATTAGCAGAAATTGCTTACATTTGTTATGCACCAACATGTGAAGTAATGCTTTAGAGGATATTATCAGATAATATTAGGGCTTGTTCATAAGACATTTTTTAGTAATAGAGTCTTTTACTTTATTGAAAATTGAAGATGTTATCACAGATGAAATAAAAGCCAGAAAATCATTATAGCTAGAATATTGTACACCTTCATATAGGATCAAAATTCTCTTTTTTCCACTTTACTTCAAAGAATTTAGCACTTAATCTAGAGGCAATCTTAAGCGAGTATACCTATGTACATAGGCTACAAGATGCTTAAATTGCACCAGTAAAATATATTGAAGATTAATTCTGGAATAAGAAATCTAAAGATTTTTGATTGTTGTGTATACATCTTTTATTGACAAAAATCAACTTAAAAGCATTATTCAAACACATATAAAAGCAGTTAAAACACAAAAAGCGAAAGAACAAAATGTGAAAAAAGGTTATAAATTATAAAATACAAACAAAAAGAACCATAAATTAAAGAAAGGTGAGAACCCTAGCAAACAATGTCAGCAGAGGCAATGGCATTCAATTCCACCCTGCCCCTAGAATTCAAAACTGCCGGCCCCCATAGGATCCAATTCCACAGGGGGACCCCTGGCAACCACTTCTACCAGGAGATGGCAAATTTCAGCGCCAGTACATTATCTACAAGGATCTGAATCCCTTTTTGAAGCAACTGGAGTAACTTATGGAGTTAATAGACAGCAAGGCTAAAATAATCCAAATCGAATCTCCCAAAGCGTAAAAATCAATAGAAAGATTTTAAAGCAGTAATAATGGTCTAAAGGTGCTGAAGGACCAAGATATGTGATTTTTTCCAAGCGCGTACACAACTTTTTTATGCCACAACTGAATCATCTAGTTATATAAAGCGTTAAAATAAATGTGTATGTTAGCTGTCTATTTTATAGTACTATCTGCGCCTTTTAAAAACCAATGCACAGCTGTACAGTATTACTGCCTCTGAAACTTGAGGCCTCAATATGCGTATAGTTTTTTCAATAATTCTAAATCAGTTTACTATCTCAAAATTTTCGCGCAATAACTTTTGGAATTCTTTTGGGTAGAATTGTTGTTTTACATCACAAAATGGCTGAAAACACGCTTTGCTCTGGGACAGCCTTTTTAGCTAAAATAAATAGCTACGTATATTTCTATGTATATTCTAAAGAATTGTCTGTGTTAACCGTTTATTTGTAGACTACTGGCACCTTTAGAAACAAATGCGCCACCGTACGGCATTATGACTATGAAACTCGAGGCTCAATATGCGTATAGTTTATTCGATAATTCGAAATCAATAGACTATCTCAGAATTTTCACGCAATAGCATTTTGGTATTCTTTTCGCTAGAATTGTTTTACATCACAAAATGGCTGATAAAACGCTTTGCTGTGGGACAGTATTTTTTGCTAAAATTAATGTATATGTTCACCGTTTATTTTGTAGACTACCTGCACCTTATAAAATGAATATGCCACCGTATGGCCTTATTACCTCTGAAACCCAAAGCTCAGTATGCGTATAGTTTTTCGATAATTCTAATTCAATTGACTCTCTCAGAAATTTCACGCAGTAGCATATTTGTCTTATTTATTTTGGATTGTTGGTTTGCACCACAAAATGGCAGAAAACACCACTTTGTTGTGGAATAGTTTTCTTAGCTAAAATAAATGTTAACCGTTTATTTTGTATGACTACTTACACCTATAGAAATGAATGCACCACTGTACGGCATAACTGCTTCTGAAACTCTAGGCTAACTATGCCTATAGTTTTTTTTTATAATTCTAAATCGATTGACTATCTGAGAATTTTAACGCAATAGCATTTTGGAGTTTGTTTGGCTGGAATTGTTGTTTTACATCAAAAAATGGCCGAAAACACGCTCTGTTGAGGGACATTCTTTTTAGCTAAAATAAATCTCTATGTTAGATGTTTATGTTGTAAGACTACCTGCACCTTTAGAAGCCAATAGGCTACCTTGCGGCACTGCTGCCTCTGAAACCCGAGGCTCAATATGCGTATAGTCTATTAATAATTGACTGTCTCAGAATTTTTACACAATAGCATTTTAAACTTATTTTGGCTAGAATTGATGTTTTGCACCAGAAAGTGGCTAAAACCACCGCTTTGTTCTGAGGCAATAATTTTGGCTAAAATAAATGTCTATGTAAGCCGTTTGTTTTTTAAGACTACTTGTGCCTTTAGAAATGAATGAACAACCATATGCCACTATCTCAGAATATCGGTTGTGAACCCTCTCGAAATTTTTTCGAAAATTTTAAACATATATCTAAACTATGTATGTAAACCATGTACCTGAAATCAGGACTGCTGATTGGTAGTTTGGGTACTCAGGAAACCATTAAAGTAGCTACAAATGGCACGATAAGTACATCCAGATACACAAAAAAATATTTTGATTCAGGGGGAAGGGGGTTGGTAGAATAATAATAATAAATATATTTGATTTTTTGAATAAAAAGTAAAGAGAAATCTAGTAAAATTTTGGATTTTTGGATACAGGTTGAAAGAAACTGGGAACATATATCCCTTTTTATCTCATACCTTATTTCCTCCCCCTACTCTCACCAAGAACCAAAATCATAAATTCATAAGAATACAAAATCTGAGTTTATGCAAGTGTCCGTGGTTGATCTAGCCAAGGCAATGGTTGCTAAAGTGATCTAGGTGTACCACAGAGGTGAAGCAAGACTCGTCAGAAGTCAACACTGCCATGACATTAAAATAGGAGTTCATAATTCGTAAAAGGGGGCTTATGAAAGTTTATATGTTTAACTTCACCAATCAATGCAGCCAGCTAATATTTTAAGATGCTCAGCAACTGCTGATCGTAAAAATAGTAACCGTTATTTACTGTGTTATTTCCTGACAACACCAAGTAGCAAGAATCAGAGTTATAGATTGTGCCAATCACTTCAATGTGTGATTAATTCAATAATCAAAATAAGAAGTAAAAAATTGAGTATTCTTTTGCTAATTAAATTGTGTGAGGAATACTTACAATGATTGCCCTTACATATTGAAGGACGCCGGTTGATAAAAGGTGTATGTATATAAGAATTCACTCAATTTTTTAATCAATTTTTAGAGTTTCTGAAAAGTAAAGAACGAGATTAAAAACAAATTGATAAATTTAAAAATGTACATCATGCATTCGATATGACTTAAATTTGCAAGGGGACAGCCTTAATATAAAAGAAGAGTGTCTTGGAAACTCAAGTTTATGAAGCAAAATATAAGTTTGCAAAAGTTTGTAGAGGATATTCAAACGTACGTTTAACATTTAATTAGCCTGTAGGATTTCTTCAAAATCAGATTTAAGTCATTCTAACGATGGAAATACAACCATGGATCATAAATCTGCTCAATAAGATGGAAGTGGAGAACATGGTACTACAAAGAGAGCTACTCAAGCTTAGCATTCAAACTGAAGCAGCGGTGAGCTCGGTATCACCTATCTATTTCAGTTTTTTGGGCTCATCAATTGCATTCACGCCTCCACTATCCCCAAATTTTTAGGGCATTCCCCGAAAATCTCGTAAAAACGGAGCGACAAAAACGCTTGGGTCTAGAAGTGTCAACGTTTTAAACGTGGCCCTGGATTAAGGTCAAATTTCAAAGAGGTTGTCAAATATTTTGGCTGTAGACAGAAACACCCAAAAAATATACTGGACTGCGGAGAAGCTTGATAATCCTTTTGAGCTTTACCCTTGTCAAATCTTGAAAAAGAAAGCAGATTGAGTGTCACAGAACAAGGAGATTTGTGATTATTTCTAACAAAACTCAAATCAAATATTGATAATTTGCCTTCAATCTATCAAGCACATCCTTCCCATTAAAATAATGAGTATTTTGTGATTGTCAACGTAGAAGTTACATTGAACTATTGATGTTTAATTTTAATTATAATACACCTGTTATCATTTAACAATTTAATATGGAAACAACAATAATTAAAAGTGTCTTCATTAAATTTTTGAATAAATACAACACAAAACAATATACTATTCCTTTTTTTATTTTTACCACTTTAACCGGAAGTATTCCAAATAGGGTAAGTTGGAATTATTTGTTTTTTTTTGTGTTGTGAGTAGATGTAAGGAAAAAGTCAGGTAGGATAGTTTCCTTTTTTGAATGGCCTACTGTACTGTTTTGATCCATTCACGACACGATCTATTAATTAATTAACGGATTACTCTGATTTCTGTTTTTCAACACAGGCATTTGCTGCAGGTGAATAGCCCCCTACCTATAGCACGGTTAGTGATATATTATCTGGTTCAGTGAATTTTGACTGAAGTGACACCCAAGCAAGCCAGTGATTACAAAAGGCACAATACAATCAAGTGATACGAACACATTTGACTTATTGGTCGAATGTGTCAAATTCCAAACAACAACAATTAATCAACCAATCAATTCTTAGTTTGTTTTTTGAACACTGTGTGGTTGGAACCTAGCAGCAACTAAAATTTGATATTTAGATATAATCTTCATATTTTTCTTATTGAGTTTTGGAAACACGGTGTAAACCTAGCTGAAGGGGTAAACTGGAACCAGCAAAACCTTCAAGTGGTCTATGAGGATAGAAGTTTGGGAACTTTTGAGCTAAAAAAAGCATGCAGGTAAAATTTTCCAGAAGAAGTCCCAGCCCCCAGAACTAAATTTAAAATAATTCCGATGATTTTGGCAAACTTAGCTGTATCCCCAGAATATGAGTGCTGTCCATAATTTTTAATGTATTTTATCCAGTTAATGCTTGAAATATACATTAAAGGCTTAAAAATATGTACTTAACTGATTATATTTACATAACATAGATGTTATGATTATGCTGTCCA
Organism: Artemia franciscana; assembly: GCF_032884065.1. NCBI lineage: Eukaryota > Metazoa > Arthropoda > Branchiopoda > Anostraca > Artemiidae > Artemia > Artemia franciscana. Next base: position 25,977,698 of record NC_088880.1, on the reverse strand, counting down.
AACTGAAAATGTTATTCAGTATATGCATTAAAAATATTCACGTGAAAAAAATGTATTATCTCTTTGTGAGGAAAGTCGTTTCCGCAGTTCATATTTTAGCATTGCTGTTTATTTTTAATTATTGAAATGGGTAAATAAAACTTTAAAAAAAACTGGCGTCTCCAAATGCACTTTAAAGTAAACAGAAATATATTACCCAGAAAAATTAAAAAACTGAAAAATTTAGGACCTATTTCATAACTATTCCAGAATGCCTGTTGATTCTACGAGTTTTCAATTTAATTCTGTTCATTTTAGTAAGTTCCGCTGATTAACTTTGACTTATGTCTGCTCCTTTTTAAGCTTATTTCAATACCATAATTTTGAAATGGTGTATCTCGGATAATAGTTGTTGAAATTAATGCTACAGAAGGAATACAGTTCTAGTTTGATACATAGCTTAATGTTTTAACATCTCTATTCAATCTACTTTCATAATACGGCTATATTAGACGTTTTATCTACTATCTAGGTATTGTTTCACGTTCTTAAAGATGTCTGTTATTCAGACTATTCATTCTAATGAAGAAACAGCATATTTCAGTTAGGATATCAGCCCAAAATTTCAACTTGAAGAAAAATAAGATAAATAAGTAAATAATCCGTATTAGTAAAACTGTAGTAAGTATTTTATTTGGACAAAATTGCAAATAAACTATGTTAACGTCATTTATAGAACTATACAATACTTGTGGCATTGTAACCAGCCTATCCAGAGCTACATGTAGGATCTGCTAGCTAAAATTCTTCTGCATAGGCCTATTATGAAGTATGGATTGTTTTCTTAACATGTTTCTTTTGCTATAGGTTCTTCTCTTGGCATATACTGGAAACAGCTCTTTATGGCCCAGCATAACAAATCTAGTCTATATTAACCTCATAGAAACCCCTATGCACTGTTTGGTTTTGGCAGGTAAATTCTATGCATATACTGGTATGCTACCTGATAGGCCTTTGAGAATTGATATAACAACTTCAGAGCTAGGTAATTGTTTAGTTTCATCACAAGCTGTCTAAACTGGAAACTATGCTGTAAAGTAGCATAGTTATACTATATTACTTAGAAATCCTAAGTTTAGAAGTGCATCTATTTCTGATTGACCATCCTCCTCCATTGTGCAAACTAAAAATGTGTAAAGTGGGCAGGGTTTTGAAGCCAAGGGAATAGTTGAGGTTGTACAATATGAATGAAATTATATTTTAAATGCTAATTCTAGTTATCACTAGTAATTTCTGTATAGTAAGAAGTCAAAACATAATTAAAAAACTTATGCATCCCTTAATGTGAATGTCCAAAATTGTTCACTTTTGATTTTAAACTAGTCAGCTGTTTGAACAAAACAAACATCCAATTTAGCTTATAGTAACATTATTTATAGAGTAAAGCAAATGAGTCCATGAGCCATATGGGCATTAGGGTCTGTATTCTGATTGGTTGAATTGTTAGTTGATGTTTATGACCTACTTTTTGCTGATTGGTTAAGCCTTGTTTATTATCTTCATGATGTTTTATCACTGTGACCCTATTTTTGCCAGAAATTGCAGGTAGTTAAGGGATGAATCTGTGGTGTTAAAAGTTTGAAGGCAGGATATTTAGTTCTTTGTTAGTTTTTTTTTAATTACTGCATATAGGTAGGTTCTGATGGTTGCATATTATTTTTAGGTCATTATTCATTCATATTTTCCAACCCCAACATTTCTCTCAGCTTCAAAACCCTGCTCACTTTATGCATTTTTAGTCTTGTTAGAGAGAAACTTTAGAAAGCTAAGAAATGAATGCCCTTCTCTGATAATGATGAAGAAACAATATTTGGTCATCAGAATCTTGCTATATGCAGTAATACACATTTTATACACCCCAAAACATTAAGGGTAGCATGGCTTTGCCTTTTAATCTTCTTAAAAGACTGCAGCAAGATGACTACAATGTCTGTGTTATTTGTTTCAACAATTACAACTGTGCACCCTGTCCTGGCACAGAAACCTGTTTGAAGAGCAACACAGTTATCCACTTCTTCATGTTTGCTGTTTGGTTCATTGGCAAATTTCCAACAGTTTATAGTCTGGTTACCTGGAAATAGTTGAACTACTCTAGTTCTATCTAATCCTCCTGATAGGTACACTAGAAAAGCAAAGACTTTGTGGTCAGTGCATTCTATAAGTTTTGTTTTACATTGGATATCAAGCAGGATAGTTGCAGCTATTGAGAACCATATTCAGTTGAATTGAAAAAGACTTTCTAGGCCTGTTTTCATGCCATTCATGGCAACCTTTTTGGTCTTTCAACAAAACAACTTCATAACCCTGAGTGTCTTTGAATAGTCCTTCATAATGGTGTGCTACAACAACCAGCTGAGTTGTTTGTTTAGGAAGTTTCCCTAGGAGATTTGTAAAAGTCTTTTTAGCAAAGTCTACTAAAATGTCATCCCTTTTCTGACCTATATAATCCTTTGGATCAGTGTTTTAATAGCCTATTTTATTCCAAACATTTTTGCTTAGAGCACCATATCCCACTATCACTATCACTTCACTATATATAGCACTTTACTATCCCTCTTGTTGACTGTATTCATTGGCTTGGTATCTCTATTACTAACAATCTTTTGAGCTTATGTCAGTGCACTGTCTGTGATAAAAGTAAAAAGATTCAGGTTGGTTATGCAAAAATTGTTGCAAACAGAGGGAAGTATAATAGATGTGTGCTGGCCAAACTTGATTCTACTTTCTGTGATTATTCTGTCCTTTATGCTTCAGGTCTTTTCTCCCTTCTTAATAATGGTAATTTAAAAAGCATTTGGATAAATTATTTCAAATTTTGCAAATTTCTTCTGTATCTTCCACCTTGGACAAAGAACTGGACTCTTGTTAGAAAATCTCAGTTCCTGATATAACTTTAAAGTTGGAGATTCCTGACAGAAAACTCTCCAGTATAGCTTCTGTGCACCTATCCCCTAACCACTATCTTATCTGTTTTTTTTTTGTTGATTTTGTATGTGTGTTTGTTTTCCTCTTTGTGTTCTTTATATTTATTCTTACTCCACCATATTTACTTTATGTATTATGTGGGTGAAAAATAAAATGAATAAATAAATAGCACACCTACCCAAATGGTTACTGATTTTCTGCTTGTCCAGATCAGGCATATTCTGGTATAGGCCTACTACTTCCCACTTTTTCTTCAAAAATAAACTATCCATAAAGCAATGTATTGTGTTTATTTTATGGAGTAGCTCATGCTCCTGCTCTATTTCTTTCCTATCTTCTATGGCAATTGTTTTGTGTTTTTGGTTCCTTTGCATCAGCTCTAGTTCTGGAAAATGTGATTCCAACTGTTTCAGCAGGATTTTAAGTTGTACTAAGGTTCCCCCTTCCCTAAATTTAAGAGAAAGATATTCAAAGCTTCAAGATCTTTAAATTTAGGTCAAACAAAGGTATAAGGCTCAAAGTACTTTTTTTGGGGGGGGGGGGGGGGGTAAGAGGAGTCCATACCTGGATAGTCAAGGGACATGGGATATATAATAATTTTCTCTGCATCATGGGGGGTGGGGCAACTGGCCTTGCTCCCAAACAATGCCTCTGATTATGCATCAAATGTCTTCAATCTGCAAAAAAAATTCAATAAAAGCATAAATTGTTCAGTATGCCAAGTCTAGAGGCAACATTGACTTGGTTTTCTCTTTGGAATTTATATCTAACTAGCTGTTGGGGTGGCGCTTCGCGCCCCCCCCCAAGCCCCTCCGTGCATAAGTCGTTATGCGCCATATTAGTTACGTGCCATTGTAGTTTTGTCCCTGTGTCCCACCTGTGAATAGAGGTAGATATATATATATTTATATGTTTTTAACTACGTAAAACATGCAAATATTCAACATTCTTTGCTGTCCTGTTGTCTGTGCATATAAATAGATTGTCAGGTTTACTGACTCTTGAACATGCAACATTTGTGTCCCAGTTTGTAATTTCTCTTTGAGTGTCCTGGTTGTCATTTATATTCCCTGTGTCCCGGTGTCCTGGTAGTCATTTGTGTCCCAGTGTCCCGGTCTGTAATTTCTATTCAAACAATCCCTGTGTCCTGGTCGTCATTTATATATCCCGCTTGTGCCCCTGGCATCCCTGATGTAGTTGTGTCCCTGTATCCTGGTTGTCATTTATATTCTCTGTGTCCCTGTCATGATTTGTGTCTGGGTGTCCCAGTCTGTAATTTCTCTTTGAGGTTCCCAGTCGTCATTTATATTCCCTGTGTCCCAGTGTCCTGGTATGTAATTTCATTAGTTGACAAACATGACGTCAGTCAACAAACAACTTCATGACGCATACAGCTCAATCCTTATAATGACGTCAGTTGACACACAAACATGACGTCACTCGACACACACACACATACAACTTATTTTTATATATATACTAGCTGTTGGGGTGACCCCAACACCTAGTTGGTGGGGGCGCTTCGCGCCCCCCCCCCCCCAAGCCCCCCCGCGCGCATAAGTCGTTACGCGCCATATTAGTTACGCGCCATTGTAGTTGTGTCCCTATGTCCCACCTGTGAATATAGATATATATATATATTATATATATATATGTTTTTAACTACATAAAACTTGTGAATATACAACATTCTTTGCTGTCCCATTGTCTGTGCATATAAATAGATTGTCAGGTTTACCGACTCTTGAACATGCAACATATAATGGTCCATGGGAAAACAATCCGTATTCAGATCTATACCTCACGATTCTAATAAATTGCCCTTGAACTTTGTTGATGGTGATTGCTAATCGACCATTCCCTGTGTCGCCATCATCATTTATTTATCCCCCTGTGCCCCCTGGCGTCCCCGTTGTAGTTGTGTCCCTGTGTCCAGGTCGTCATTTATATTCCCTGTGTCCTGGTCATCATTTGTGTCCCAGTCTGTGATTTCTCTTTGAGTGTCCTGGGCGTCATTTATATTCCTTGTGTCCCGGTGTCCTGGTTGTCATTTGTGTCCTGGTGTCTGGGTCTGTATATACATTCGTTTTTGAATTGGTCTTTTTTTAGTTTTTAGTTGTTTACCTTTTTTTTTAGTGATACCTCATGATTCTAATGATTGCCCTTGAGTTTTGTTGATGGTGATTGCTAATCGAACATTCCCTGTGTCCCCTTCGTCATTTATATATCCCCCTGTACTCCCCGGCGTCCCCATTGTAGTTGTGTCCCTGTGTCCCAGTCGTCATTTATATTCCCTGTGTCCTGGTCGTCATTTGTATTCCGGTGTCCCGGTCAGTATATGCATTCGTTTTTGAAATGGTATATGATGAAATATATTTTTGTATTTTTCCCCTTTTTTCTTTTTAGTTTTTTTTTCTTTTTAGTTTTTTTTATTTTTTTTAGTTTTGTTTTTCTCCTTTATTTTTCATTTTGTTCCTTTTTTTATTTTTTTTTAGTATTTTTAGTTTTTTAGCTTTTTTAGTTTTTATATTAGTTTTCATTTTTTTTTCTTTTTAGTTTTTTTGTAGTTTTTACCTTTTTTTTAGGTATTTTAGGTTTTTTTTACTTATATCCTGGTCGTCATTTATACTCCCTGTGTCCCGGTTGTCATTTGTGTCCTGGTGCTTGCCGGTGTCCCGGTCGTCATTTGTGTCCTGATGTCCCAGTCTGTAATTTCGTCAGTCAACAAACATGATGTCAGTCAACACACAAACATGATGTCACCCAACAGACCCACACACACACACAGACAACTTATTTATATATATATACTAGCTGTTGGGGTGGCGCTTCGCGCCACCCCAACACCTAGTTGGTGGGGCGCTTTGCGCCCCCCAAGCCCCCCCGCGCACGTAAGTCGTTACGCGCCATATTAGTTACGCGCCATTGTAGCTGTGTCCCTGTGTCCCACCTGTGAATAGAGATAGATATAAATATATATTTTTAACTACGTAAAACATGCGAATATACAACATTCTTCGCTGTCCCATTGTCTGTGCATATAAATAGCATTTATATTCCCTGTGTCCCGGTCGTCATTTGTGTCCTGGTGTCCCAGTTTGTAATATCTCTTTGAGTGTCCCGGTCGTCATTTATATTCCCTGTGTTCCAGTGTCCCGGGCGTCATTTGTGTCCCGGTGTCCCGGTCTGTAATTTCTATTCAAACAATCCCTGTGTCTCAGTCGTCAATTATATATCCCGCCTGTGCCCCCGGCGTCCCTGTTGTAGTTGTGTCCCTGCGTCCCGGTCGTCATTTATATTCCTGGTTGTGATTTGTGTCCGGGTGTCCCAGTCTGTAATTTTTCTTTGAGGTTCCCGGTCGTCATTTATATTCCCTCTGTGTCGGTCGTCATTTGTGTCCCGGTCTGTAATTTATCTTTGAGTGTTTTTTCTTTTTAGATTTTTTTAGTTTTTTACATTTTTTCAGTTTTTTTTTCTTCTTTATTTTTCAGCGTCACTATGAAGTACATATCGCCGAACCTATGTTTTTTAACTTAAATCTGGTAGGCATTGATGACCTTATCCAAGTCAAAATCCCAAACCCAATCATCATCGCTATCATTTTCAGTTTTGATATGTTTTGTCTCTCGCTTTCCAGGCGGATTTTCATCTAACTGCGCGGTTTTGCGTTCTTTAGCCGCAAGCCTGTTTTCTTGCTGTTCTTGTGATTCCTCGGCACGCTTTCTTTTCTTACTTTCTCTATCAGCTGCAAGCCTGTTTTCTTGCTGTTCTTGTGATTCCTCGGCACGCTTTCTTTTCTTACTTTCTCTATCAGCAGCAAGTTTTTTGGCATAGACTCTTTGAGCAGCTTCCTCGGCTGTTGCCATTGTAGGTTCTTCAGTCATTTTACAATTAAACATTTTTCCGTGAACGCATGTCTTAAATATTTTTAATGACGTCACCGTCAAAGCAAAAATGACGACAACTAATTTCATGACGTCAGCCGACACAGAAACATGACGTCACCTGATCCACAGACAGACAGACAGACAACTTATTTTTATATATATAGATATATATATATAGATAGTCAGTTTAAAATAATTATTCCTGTCATAAAGGGGTGGTGTAGAATAAGAACTGCCCTAAAGAAGTCATTTCTGGAAGTCAAGAAAACCTATAGTCCCCCGTTTAAGCATCCTTCTCAGTCTGAGGTTAACAGTAACATAGAAAATGTCAATAGTACAATTCCTACATTATCACAAAATGACATTTTCTCAGCCATTCTCAAAAGATCTCAGTGACAAAGATTCTCAAAAAGACCCAGTGACAAAAGATAGGATAAAAGAGGTTTGTGTAAGAAACATCTCTACCCCATACCCTGATGTTAGTGATAAAGGACTGATGGTCAGAAAGCTAATATCATTAGTAAACAAAAAAATAGAAATAATTATCAACAACAAGAAGAACAATAGGGAATTCTGTATGCAAGACAGTGGAATTCTATATTTGAATGAATATCTTGACCATATATCCCAGGGCTGTCCTCTACAGAACATAAATATATAAAAGAAAAGAGACTTGCAATAAAATATGAACATTAAAACTATTATTAAATCTTTTAAAACAGTCCCAACATCCTTACTTAAGTGAAGTTCAACCAGGACTGATAAATAAACAAGGTGAAATAAGGCAATTCATTGAAGTGAAAGGAAAATAATTAAAAAATATACTTCTGCTGCTAATCTGACCTTTTTGGCAGCTTACCTTGAAGGTCTTTTTGTAACTGGCTCTGTGTTACTGTCTACTGGCTTTTTTTGGTAAAATCTTTTTAATTAATTTTATGTATAAAGCATTTAGTCAGTACTCCCCCAAATCCCTATTTAATGAAAGATTAGTATTTATTTGAGTCGTATTACAATTGCTTCTCTAACTTCTTTAACTATTTTATGCCTAGGTCATTGCTATTAAGGGCAGATTTTACAAAAAGTATTTTCTGGTTGGGGTTTCAAAAACATAGCTGCTTAACACAGAATCAAAAGAAGTATTACTACTATTAGAATTTAAAGCTTTGGTGATATCATGTTTATGCTGTTTTAGGTGTTTTTCGAAATTCTGGTGGGTTCTACCTACATAGTATTTGCCACAGTCACATGGTATTTGATAAACCCCTCTTTGTAAGTAACTGGCGTATATGTAGTAACTACATATAGATTGTCTTGTGTGCAAACCTTTTTAAATTTGTAATGATTTTTGGGATGTATGGGAGGTAGATTATAACTGAGGGCTTGTTGGGATTCTCACTTGGTAAAATAGCTTTGATTGTAGGGAGTGTCTTTTCAGTCTAAGGCTATTTGTATTACCAATAAGTAAAATGGGAAACCCATTTCCAAAAAGTGTGTCTCTGATTAATATTTATTCAAATATAGAATTCCACTGTCTTGCGAAAAGAATTCCCTATTGTTTTTCTTGTTGTCGATGTTTCAGATCGAAAGGCAGTGTGGTCTTAGTTGCTCTTAAAAAATTAGGAAATTTAGGAAAACTCTAAATATTTCTAGTAACGTTAAAGTATTAAAATACATGACTGGGGTTTGAGATGTCATGATCATTACCTTAATCCAATTTACCAGCAAAACAGCTAATATGTGCCTAGTAGAAATTAGTAAAAAGATACCCTATCCTTTATGACAAGGTTCATATCTTAGAACTTGGCTTAGAACTTGGAATAGGTGTGATACTTGATTCAATCCCATAAAAGATAATTCTCTCTACTGTATAAAATAGGTACTGTATATGTCCATTCTTGTAACAAAGAGGAACATGATCAAAAGATTTGGGGGGTTAATGGAATGACAGCTCCCCCCATGTATTTGATATCTCTGAATAGTGAAACAAGGATCTTTTTTTAATTATTGAGTGACATCAAAACTTAAATGAGCATAAGCTGTTCCATATATGAGGGCACTGATGCGGCCTCACCTCCCCCTCCCTTTTGCTCAAGTTTGACTTTATTTTTCTTGTTGTGTGAAAATATGAAAGGACTTATTTATTTGCATTTGATATAAGTGATGAATGATTTGTAAGTTAGTTCAGTGCAGTCAATTTCCGAAAATGTATTTGGGAGTGGGGTTGTTGTTGATTTTTGTATATTTCCAATGAAAAATACGAAAAAAAGCATTTTTTGATGATATTACCAAAAACGTATTCTTAAAGGTCTTAGAGGGCAAAATACACCCCCTCCTGTCAGTTGATCCTCCTCAGCTAACTGGTAAATAAAACCCTCTTTGTACTTTTATTCAATAAACAATCAAGAGAGATAAAACTCTACAAAAAGAAAACTTCAAACGAGACGACGGCCAGTAGAATTAAAAGACTAAAACAACGCGGATATTTCGCCTGTATAAAACAAGGCGTCTTCAGCACAAGATAGAAAATTAAAAGAAAACTAATCTAAAAACAAATAAAAACCACCACCAAATATAATAAATACAATTGTCGCTACTTATCCACGTAGGGAAAAGCAGCTATGCGAGTTACTTCAATGAGAATCAAAGAGCAACTGAGGAAAAATTTATGAAAATTGAAACTTAGTTAATTATTCTGTTGCGAAATAATCCTCTTGTAAGCTAACATTGAAGCAACTCTTTTTGGTCTAGTGGGTAATCTTGTCCCCTGGTGATTGTGTAAAATTTTAATTCCCCCATCGACTTTTGGTTCATTTTTTAAAAAGAATATCATAAATAAGTTGTATCATAAATAATTTTTTTATTATTTAAGTATATTTTAGTTTAAAGCTATTTTCCATGCACTCTGAAAGATTAGTGCCCAATTCTGACGTATCAAGTACGTCCTGTAAACGACACAGTAAAGAACGATGTAACTCCAATGTATTATTTTTTGTTCCTTCAGCTATTTTGCATAGAAGGAGTGGTTGTAGAAACTTGAAAGAGGGGTCATTCGATTTGGAATTGAAAGTTCTAGACCCCTTTTAAGAGTAAAAAATTGTTGGGTTTTAGTAAGATGCATTTTTTATAAAAAGCTGTGTTTTGGCGTAATTCAAGAAGCGGCATGGGATTTATTCAGGTGGGTATTTATTCCCCATCCCGTGACTCAGGGGTTTTAAACTTTTTTTGATCCACCTCTTTCAAACCTTATTACATGAGCTTGCTTGTTTTTAATACACTGATATTTTTTTTTGTTTTAAATATATGCTTTATTATATAAATAGCCAAAGATTCTGTCGGATGAAAGATAAAAAAAAAACAGCATATAGTGATCTTGTGACAGCATCTTGTGAGAATGTGTAAATCTACTGGCTAAGAAATGCTTGCCTATATGTTTCAGGTACGGCTGAAGATTAGTGATTAAATGGAAGCTATGGTCTCATTCCAAAGACCAAAAATTTGTAAGTTTAACATCAAACCCTGTATTGTCTTTTCTTGCACCTCGTGGCACCCTTTACACAAGTTAAGGGCGTTGTATAGATTGGTTTAATTGAATTCCCAATTTATTAGCAAAAGTAGACTGATCCATATGGGAAGTTAGGTTTCTAAGTTGTGTACAATCAAGTAACGGGTGAATAATTGAGAATGAATGTTGGGTTTAAACTGCCAAATGGTAAACCTACTTGAATAGTAGAATTTGATGAAAAGAAAGTACATTAATGAATATACCAGCAAGTATTGGAACTAGGTTTATCATAGATGACCATATCTTAGGTAGGCTACAAGCTGTGAGTTGGTTTCAACCCAATTCCTCTGGTTGTTCCAATCACTAAAGGTTAAGTCATGTTCATAACCTATGTTCATTTCCTCGTCACTCATCCTTGTATCCAGGCATGGGTACTGACGACTGAAGAAAGAAAGAAATAAAAATATTATTGTAAGCGATCATGTCAGAGGTAATGGACTAGTTTCGACTTAGTAAAAAATTAAATAAGAAAAACAAGTTTTTATAACTGAAAGTAAGGAGCGACATTAAAACTTAAAACGAACGTGAACTATTCCATATATGAAAGGGGCGATCCCCTCCTCAACGCCCTGCTCTTTACGCTAAAGTTTGACTCTTTCTGTCAACTCTACTTTTTAAAATTATAAATATTTTAGCGTAAAGAGCGGGGTGTTGAGGAGGGAACTCATATACGGAATAATTTCTGTTCGTTTTAAGTTTTAATGTTGCTCCTTACTTTCGGTTTAGAAAAACTTGTTTTTCTTATTTAATTTCTGAACGTTTTTGAATCAATGCAGCTTTTGATTTTGGCTTACCATACATGAATAATTAAAACGAAATTTGCATGTTAATATTACTTTTTTGGCTAAATGGCTTTCTCATAGTTTTGATCGGACGATTTTGAGAAAAAAGGGGTGGGGGAGGATGTTTAGTTGTCCTCCAATTCTTTGTTACTTGAAAAGGCCAGTGGAACTTTTAATTTTGTTAACGAATGTTTTTATTAGTAATAAATATACGTAACTTACACATTAACTTACGTAACGAGCTTCTATATTCGTATATTTTTATTACGTATTTGAGGGTGTTCGCCCCCTCGTCAATACCTCGCTCTTTGCACTAAAGTTCGAATTTTGTTCCAATTCTTTAAGAATGACCCCTGAATCACAAAGACTGTTTAACTAGAATAAATAACTCTTTTGAAATTACTAAAAAATACTTAAGTGTAAAGAACGAGATATTGAGGAGGGGACGAACCCCTCATATATGTAATAATTTCTGTTAGTTTTAAGATTTAATGTTGTTCCTTATTTTCAGTTGAAACAACTTGTTTTTTTTATTATTTAGTTTATCATTGTTTTTTAAATAACGCTAGAAAATCCAGCACCTTCTTCATAAGAATTCTCTTCCCCCATGATAAAATCCTCCATGGAAAGATCTTTTCATGTAACGCCCTCCCCCCGACCCTCTACAACCAGAAAAACTCCCCCTGAAAACGTCAGTATACTTCCCAATAACCAATACTATATGTAAACAATAGGGAAAGGTCCTAAATTGTAGCCCTTCCCAGGGGAATGTGGGGGATTAAGTCGTCCTCAAAGACATAGTTAGTAGATTTTTCGACTCTGCTGAACAAAATTGGCTGTCTCAAAATTTTGATCCGATGATTTTGGGAAAAAATGAGCGTGGGAGGGAGGCCTAGCTGCCTCCAATTTATCGATCACTTAAAAAGGGTACTAGAACTTTTAATTTTCGTTAAAATGAGCCCTCTCACGAAATTTTAGGACCGCTGGGTTGGTACAATCACTCCTGGGAAAAAAAAGAAACAAAAACGCGCATCCGTGATCTTTCTTCTGTCAAAAAACAATTATAAAATTCCACACTTTTGCAGATAGGAGCCTGAAACCTCTACAACAGGGTTCTCTGATACGCCGAATCTGATGGCGTGATTTTCATTAGTGTGACTTTTAGGGGGTGTTTTCCCCTTTTTTCGAAAATAAGGCTAATTTTCTCAGGCTCGTAACTTTGGATGGGTGAAACTTAACTTGAAAAAACTTTTATATTCAAAATCAGCATAAAAATCCGATTCTTATTATGTATATATTGGTATCAAATTCTGTTTTTTAGAGTATCGGTTACTATTGAGCCGGGTAGCTCCTACAGTCTGTTACCACGAACTGTTTGATGATATGCCTCTGATGTGTTATTTTTTATTGCTTATTTTTTTTCCCTTGGTCACTTTGTATGGAAGAGGGGGAGGGGTCTTGAAAGCTTGGTAAGGACGCTTTTCTGCCTTGGGGGGACCCCTGTTGCATGACATTGGGTCGAAGTTTTGAGATGGTCATTTTATTCAGAATAGTGGAAAGGTTGAACTATATATGCCTCTAGGGATAATGTGAGCCCTTAAGTCCCTAGGGGAAAAGCCCTAAGTTATGCAAATTACTCATTATTTACATATAAGTTTTATAGCTGGGGACAGGCAGGCATGTTTAATTTTGGTGTTCTGGCTGACTCGAAACTTCCAGTGATTGTGTCCTAAATCAAAGGGATGACCCTTTTTCTTGGGGTGGGGAGAGGGAGGTCCAAAAATTGGCCACGAAAAGATTTCGTCTATGATCAGTTTGTAGCTTACAGTCACAAATACCTGGGGTATGGGAAACGTAATTTACAACAAAATTTGGGGGCCCCAAAAATACAGAAAAAAATCTAGTGTTTTTTGTATAGGGTTGAAACTTCTATTATTAAGCCCTAGGGCCAAGAGGACTGTATTGCACAAGGGGGAAAATGCAGTCCCTTTTTAGGGAATCCCCTCCTACTCAAGGAAAATGCCTGTAATACCGTCCCTGATCCAGGGCTTGCACCACGTAGGTTCAATTTAGTACCACACGAATAAGCTAGATTAACTATTCTATACTTTCTATAAAAGTGAGTTTTTATGGTTTTTTTTTACCAGACAAATATTACATAGTAAGTTTTTTTTTTTCCTTGGCGTAATAAATTGCAAGATTCAAGAGGAAATTAAAACCCGGAAATGAATGAACGATGATGATCTAAATTCTGTTAGTGGTAATGGTGAATTATACTGGACGGTTTTGAATTTTCAGACTGGTAGAACTTTAAGGCTTCTTATCTTGTATAGAAAAATTCATTTGGAAAATGAACAAAGGTAATAAGTTAGACTTACGTTTTATACGTTAGTGACATTACTGGTGACATAAGTTTAATATGCTTAGAGACGGGAAAATTGTATTGGCCCTATTCTATCAAATCGAGCAGCAAATTTTCGAAAGAATAGATATATTGCAATTTGAAATGTAACAGCGCTAAAAAATAACTATCGCTTCGTTATTCCGACTGACGAATTCAGACACTTCAAACTGGACTTGTGAGGAGTTTCAGAAAGTCATATTCCAGGGGTAGGAAACATCAGATTAGGTGATAAAGAATTTATTTATTGAGTAGTGCTCATGAAGGATAAGGAAACTGCTAAGTCTTATTTAGGTTGGGAAGATATTAACAGTAGAATACTTTTCGCTCATTTTATGACTAACAAATGCGGGGTATCAGTGATAGTAGTATTTGCCCCTGTAGAACCGACTGATACCAGTGTCTGAGATTCATTCTACTTACCCTAGGTAGAAATATAGTGTTTTTACTGGAAGATTTTACTAGGGTATATAGGAGTACTGTTAAAAGTAAATATCACCATCTAGTAGCGTCTAGGGATAATATAAAGCTGAAATTTAGGAAGGGTAACTACCTTCCTAGGAGCTATGACGTTGGTAAACTCTAGGATGATAATTTAAGAAGAACTTTCCAGGAACAGGTGAACAGTTGAAAATTTTGCAACGTGGGAAATGGATGGAATAATTCTAGGAAAATAGTTTCTGAGGTCACTGATGTTATCTTATTGTTGAAAGTAAGGAACGCAGTTAGGAACATCAGTGAAACAGCTTTATGCTTAATAGAGAGGAGGATGGGCTTGTACCAGAATTGTCTGAGTGATAGATCATATGTAAATAAGAGGAATATAAAGAAAGTCAAGAAAGAACTAAAAGTGAACTTGGGAGCTGTGAAGTGGAGGCCATGGATGAAATTGCTTAGAATCCAAAAGATGCAGCTAGAGGTCATAACAGTAAAATGTTGTAATGGTATGCTCATAAATTGAGAGGGAGTAGTCAATCTGGACATGTCTCAGTAAAGGCAGGAACAGGGTCACAATTAGTGATAAGGTAAGAGTTAAAGAGAGATGAACAGAACATTTTGAGAATATGCTAAACCATGACAGAGTTAGAGACAAAGATTTATAGTAGAATGAATAAGTTTTTGGCACCTTGGATGTGAAGGAAGATATATTTTGTGAAGAAGAATTATTGACAGTATTAAAGGCATTAAAAAACAATATGGCCCAAGGTACTGATAGTGCAGAAAATGAGTTTCTTAAACACGGTTGTTAGAGGTTAAAAAAAAGTTTCCGAAGATTACGATTATTATTTTCGGAAAAGGAAAAGTACCTAGCAATTTTAGAAAAACCCTATGGTGATATCACTTATCACCTAAGGGATAGGGATAAACCCTATCCCTTAGGTGATAAGAGTGAGGGCCAAATGCTCATAGGGCCAAAATGTTAGTGTATCATAGTAATAGCACTAAAATAAGGTGCAAGCCTTGGTGAAATGTGGAGTAGGTTGGAATTTTTTCCGCTCACGTCTCTTTATTCAAAGGAATATATTCAAACTAAGAGTTCGATTTCTTTGCTCGGGGGAGGGGGCTGTGAAAAATTAAGACATGTTGAAACTTAGGGGATGTTTTACAATACTTCTTGCTTTGGCAAATTTAAATTGGCCACACATACAAGTATTTTCAGGAAGGACGATTGGGGACCCAATTCAGGCACGTATGAGGGGGGCTTAGGGTCTGGTCCCCAACTACTGTATTTCTCCATTTTCTGGTACTTTTTATCCAAATTATCAATTTTCTTACTATCCCCCCTCCCACGGAGAAAATTCTCGTGCACATAAATGTTTGACCTAATCCTATATAGAAAGTACTTAAGTTAAAAATAAAAGAACGTTTTTTTGTTTAATCTTGCTGAATATCGTTTTATCTACCCGAGTAATCTTTTCAATTAGGAATGGTTTTTGCTACTTCTAATGATAAAGGTTTTCTACAATCGGTAGGAGATACAATAAGAATAAAAATAAATAATTAATTTTTTCCAGGCTTGACAACAAATAGAGATACAGAGAACGTGCATTTTTGTTCGAATTGTTTAATATTTGAAAAATCAGCAATTGATTTTCGATTGACTCCACTATTTAAAAAAAAGATTTGGTGAATTAGCTCAAATACGAAGGTAAACGAAATGATGCAATAGCATACCAACCAAAGGATTAATTCGCTACTGAATTCATGGTACTGATTCAAACCGAATTGATGATTTTTCTTTCGTTCTGTTAAATTGGTGCTTGAACTCAGTCGTATTTTAGAACTGACAAAAGGAAGGATACCACGAGTTTTTATGAATCATTGTATCCTTGGATATTGGATTTGTTTAAGGTAATTTGTTTAATATATCTTTGGATACATAAAAAAATAATGCAATAAGATATCAACCAGAGGATTATTTAATTACTGAATTAATTATCTTTTTTCATTCCGTTAAATTGATGTTTGAACTCAGTTCTATTTTAGAACTGACAAAAAGGAAGGCTGAATTGTAGGGAAAGGGAATACCCCCCCCCCCGAAGTGTGCACGAAAGGATATTTTGATAAATGCTGAAATGTTTAAATGATTACTCTTTTGCTTTGATTATAATCGATAGTTGATAATTATAGGTAAGATGTGGCGTATATTTATATTGCCTGATTTATGTTATGTTTATTTGTGTTTATTCGACCCTCCCCTTAAGGTCAATAAAATCTTTTCTGAAAATTGTTTATTGGTTGTCAAAGTCGTCATTTGACTTTCGCATTTTTTTTAGTATTACTATAATAAAGGAGGGGAGAAAATTGGGAGATCACGGTAAACTCTTTTCATACTTAGATTTAACCATTTTTCATGCTTATGCTGTTTAGAAAAAAACAATCATTCCCCCCTCCCTCCTTGACATTGAACCCGTGTGCATCATTGGATACATAAGGGGTTGCCCATTATCCCCCACCTGCTATATATTCGGATTGCCATTTGTTCTTCCACACGGGTAACGCTGACGACACGTGTAGACACACTAACGGGATGGTGTGCCTCCTCGCGTCAGGCGTGGCACATTTCTATACTGCATGACTTATCTGTAGAGTATTCTTTGGCGATATTGAAATAAAGATAATTTTGGAGGCACAGAGTACTTATACATATAAGGAAGAGAATGTGCAGCCTTTAGTTTTATATCACCTCTTGGTGCCATTCAACATGCTGCCACTGTGAAAAAGTATAGTCAACTATAAATAAGTCATGCTATTTTACGTTAATGGTTCGTGGTAACGAACTGTAGCAAGGAGCAACCCGGCTCAATAGTAAACGAAACTCTAAAAAACGGAATTTTGATACCAATAGATATATCAAAAGAATTGGATTTTTATGCTGATTTTAAATATATAAGTTTGATCAAATTTAGTCTTACTCATCAAAAGTTACGAGCCTGAGAAAATTTGCCTTGTTTTGGAAAATTGGGAGAAACACCCCTTAAAAGTCATACAATCTTAACAAAAGTCACACCATCGCATTTAGCGTTTCAGAGAACCGTACTGTAGAAGTTTCAAGCTCTTATCTACAAAAATGTGGAACTTCGTATTTTTTGCCAGAAGACCGATGACGGGTGTGTGTTTATTTGTTTGTTTTTTTTCCCCAGGGGTGATCGGATCTGCAACGTGGTCCTAAAATGTCGCGATAGGGCTCATTCTAACGGAAATTAAAAGTTCTAATGCCCTTTTTAAGTGACCAAAAAATTGGAGGGCACCTAGGCCCCCTCCCACGCTCATTTTTTCCCAAAGTCAACGGATCAAAATTTTGAGATAGCCATTTTGTTCAGCATAGTTGAAAAACATAATAGCTATGTCTTTGGGGCTGACTTATTCTCCCACAGTCCCCAGGGGAGGGGCTATAAGTTACAAACTTTGACTACCGTTTACATTCGGTAATGATTATTTGGAAGTGTACAAACCTTTTCAGGATGATTTTTTGGCTGGGGGGTTGAGGGGAGGGGGATATGTGGGAGGATCTCTCTTGGAGGAATTTGTCATGGGAGAAAAGAAATTCCATGAAGGGGGCGCAGGACTTTCTAGAAGTATTTAAAAAAAAAACAATGAAAAATAAATATGAAAAAGTTTTTTTTCAACTGCAAGTATGGACCAGCATTAAAACTTAAAACAAACAGAGATTATTACGCATATGGGGGGCGCATCTCTTTTTAATAGCTCGCTCTTTTCGCTAAAGTGTTGTTAGTAATATCAACTATTTATTCTACAGCCTTTGTGATTCAGGGGTCAATCTTAAAGAATTGGGACAAAATTAAAGCTTTAGTCTAAAGAGTGAGGTATTAATGAGGGGGCAAACCCCCTCATATACATAATAAAAATATACGAATATTGAAGTTCGTTACGTAAGTTAATTTATAAGTGATATATTTTTTACTAATAAAAACGTTCGTTAAAAATTAAAAATTCTAGTTGCCTTTTTAAGTAACCGAAGAATTGGAGGGCAACTAGGCCTCCTCTCCCACCCCTTTTCTCAAAATTGTCTTATCAAAACTAAGAGAAAGCCATTTATCAAAAAAAAAATTAATACGCAAATTTCGTTTAATTATTCATTTGGGGAGAGCCAAAATAAAAAAAATGCATTAATTCAAAAACGTTCAGAAATTAAATAAAAAAAAAGGTTGTTTTTTTTACTGAAAGTAAGGAGTGACGTTAAAACTTAAAACGAACAGAAATTACTCCGTGTATGAAAGGGGCTGTTCCTCCCTCAACGTCCCGCTCTTTACGCTAAAGTTATTTACTGTTTAATAAAGTAAAATTGAGAGAAAGAGTAAAACTTTAGCGTAAAGAACGGGACGTTGAGGGAGGAACAGCCCCTTTCATACACGGAGTAATTTCTGTTCGTTTTAAGTTTTAATGTCGCTCCTTACTTTCAGTTAAAAAACTTGTTTTTTTATTTAATATAAAGATGGCGTCACCTTCAGTTTGTCTTTTATTTATCGTGAGAGGTCATGCAGTTTTGTACATCATGCTTTTGCGTGTTGAACATGTTTCCTTCATACAGTTATTGCATGTTGTTATGATTTAGTTTTAGTGGATTTGTTCTAAGTGCAGTTGCTAGTTTCTCTGTCTAACTTTATCATACGTTTTTGGATGGAAGCTCCTATAAAAGTGTAATATTCGCTTTTATATAATTAAGATATTTTTTTTTAGCACAGTTTCAGCTTGAGCTAGCATCAAGGGCATATCAAGGATTTTGTTAGGGTATTTTTTTTCTGGGGGGTAGTGGGCTATAAAAAATAATTGACAGAACGCTTCAAAAATTGTTTGTATGCATATTTTTACTTCTTAAAAAGTCGGACAAAAATTATGGGGTTGGGACCCGGCAAGACCCTCCTCTTCCTGGATAAGACCTTGGCTAGTATATGCAATTAATCCTCCCACCCCATATTGAGCATATAGCCTGTTATTTGAATATATTTTGGTACCTACATGTTATAGCAGCCACACTGTTGTTCTTGATCTGAGTAAAACCAGTTTTTCTGTCTGCATTTGGAGATAATTAGCCGAGTCTGAGTGGGATAAAGTACTGTACAGGTATATTTCAATTAAATAGTTAATGCATAGGGAGGGTTAGGTTAGGTATTGAATGCAATGCGTTCTGGGCAGTCTGCTAGTCGTAATTTTCTGTTGTAGTTTCCATAATTGTGTTACTAAAATTTTATATTTTCGTCATATTGTGGTACATTTCATTATTGTTAAACTAACTTTACTTCTTGGGTGTTGTAACCATAATACCTAAGTACTTTTGCTTATTTTTTACATTATTATCTGAGAACCAAGGTGGGACGGAAAGCGAAAATTTGAGAATTGACCTATTTGATTAGAGTTAATGGCAGTATTTGGATGACAAAAGTCGGTCTTTTCACCTCGTAAAATTATCATAGGATTTTTTCACCTGGCTCATTCCTTCTTTCGTGATTGAAAGATGAGTTACTAAGAGTTCCAAATCGATCCTCCAGTCTCCAAACAAAACAAGGGTTTACTCTTTGCCAGATATTCGTGGCAATTTGTTAATTATTATATATTGTTTGTAATACATAAACCTACTTAAACTAAAACTTTGGAAATGCTCATTTACGAAGAGACCCCCCCCCCTCTTCCTTTTAATTAAATTCTTTATTCATCTGTACGTATAAAAATGGATTTTTTCTCTACAAATAGTGAATTCCAAAAAATGATTATACTCTTAATATGTTCTTAAAAGAGCCAAACTAGGGGAAAAGTCAAATATAATGATTTTCTTTATTGCTAATGGTGTTTATTCTATTTTAGGTAAAAGAACACGCATATGCGTTTGGCAATCATCTATTGTACTTTCTAATGGAGAGCTCTAATCAAACATCTCAAAAGTCACGCCCTCTCTCATATGTCAACATCTCCTGTTCAGTCAACGGATATTCGGAATTAACTTGTTATAACTCTGATATCAGAAGAGAACTAAGGTCCCGGGAAAATAGTAGAGATCGGTTACCTTTGCTGTTAAACAAAAGCAGGGATGGTAGTCCTCTCAGACCTGGGGAAATACCTTCCGTTCCGTTAACTACTCTTGGTGGCCTTCTTAGTCCTGTTGCTGTTATGGAGTTAAATAATAAATTTTCAAGAGGGAATCCAACTCATCCTCCGTCAAAATGTAGTGGGCCTCTGAGAAGCAAAAGTGTTGATAGAGGTTATTTGAGAAAAGAAAGAAGTGAAAGACAGACATTCTTTTCATCATTTTTAAATAACAATAACGATGAAGCTGGTGTTGAAATACCCGTAGTTAGAGTGAATGAAGTTTACATCCCTGAGAGAGGTAGAATGAGAAATAGGATAGATCATAAAGAGGGGAATTTTAGGACCTTAGAAGTTCCTTTCGTGACCCCTGTAAGTGTTACTGACAATGGAAATACTAGCCATTCGACTGGAAAGAAAAGTTTTATCGAGCAACGAATAGAAAGACTTTACGGACCTGGAGCTTTGGCTAGAAATTATTTGACCCCTGTCAAAGCACCAAAAAGATCCACTGTTAAATCCAGTTCTGTTAGTGATACTAAGGAAGAAAAAGTGGAAAATTCTATGAAAGGCTGTGCTACGCCCCCTGTCTTCAGACATTTAAGACCAGAATTCCGTGAACAATTACCTGTCAAAAGAACATCCCCGGTGAAACCAGTTAGGAAATTGTTCCCACCTCAAGAGACACAGTCGCTTCCTCTAACTTCTGAAGTTGACGGAACGTCAATTGAAAGTAAAAGACAAGCAGGAGAGATTTTGGTGAAGAGTTTGGATGTTGAGGCATCTACTGCATTTACTGATTTTCCAGAAGGACATAAATTCTTAAAGGTAAGGGGAACAATTCTTAAAGGCTGGGTTTTTTTCATCTTATCCTAGGCTTTCCTGGCCTAGATTGATTGATTGGTACTATTACTAGCCTAGAGTAGTTGGAAATACTCCTTTTTGGTTAAAATGGAAATGGTAATATACTCTAAAAAAGAAAAGAAAAAGGAAACGGGAAAAAATGGAAAATCGTTTTTTTGTGCATTTGTGCTTTCCAAAAAAAAAGAAAAAAGACTAAGGGCCTGTTCTTGTCGAAAATCGGGCCATTTAAGTATGTATTACAATTCAACCCCTTAGTCTTTAACCTTAAAAGGTGGAAATTACACTTAAATTTCATGATATATCCTAATAAAAAAGATGTATTGTTGTATTAATAAAAAATTGGCATTCAATCAAAACACGTCGCTCAAGAACATGAGAAGTTCAGCTCACTTAACAGCCATTATCAACAAAAATACTACTTTCTTGTTAGTAAAGTAGTTCTACGAGCCATCCTAGCCGAATGGTCAGTGCGCTAGAATTGACATCCTTTGTCCCTGATGACGGGGATTCAAGTCTTGGTGTCTCTGGCTATATGATTTGGGGGGGGGGGGGGTCAGCGGCATGACTCTCAAAGCCTCAGCCAGATTTTACTCTGCTCAAATGGGATTCCTGAAAAAATCTTGGGTAGGTAAACAGGAAAGTTTTGCGAAAGTGCAGGTTGGCTGGCCCCAAATCTGACTGAAAGGCCATAAAAAGGAGTTCAGCTCCTCCGGTAGAGAATATAAGTCCAGTGCAGTATTCTTGACCTTTTAGATAACTTCGAAGACAACACTGCCTTTCCATGACGAAAGTAAAACAGTTCAAAATAGGGATGAAACCTTTTTATTGACAGTGAACAGATACAAAATTTAACTGGATATTTCGAACACATATACAGTGTTCATCATCAGCAGTAAAACTCTGCTGATGATGCAGTATTTGATACTGCAGGATAACTTATTGCACACATTACTTTTTAGCTGGTTTATTAGCTACTGACTTTTTAGATGCCACTTTCTTGGCGGGAGCTTTCTTGACTGACGGTCCCCTCTTGGGTGTCGATTTCTTGGCTGCTGATGTTTATATTGATGTCTTTTAGTTTTACTGCTGATGATGAACACTGTATATGTGTTCGAAATATTCAGTTAAATTTTGTATCTGTTCATTGTCAATAAAAAGGTTTCATCCCCATTTTGAACTGTTTTACTTTCGTCTTTACCTTTTACTTTTACTAACCAAGACAGGCTTGGTGGACTCGCATTTGGTCTTGTTAAAAATGTATTATAATTTTTTTATAGCGATTGTAAGAGCTTGGTTAATATTATCTTTAATCTACGTGGAAAAGAGCAATCGAACACAAAGATTAAGAACAGAATATTCGCATAAGATTTCATAAATTCGTACAGAGGTTTTAACGATTAGAAGCTAAACTACATACAAAGAAAATCACTCAAATGTAAAGCTTACAGAGAATATTGATATAAGACTTCCTAAATTTGTTAACAGACCCTAATGATTTATAATTCAGTTATGGATTTAGCGATTAGAAGCTAAACTACATGCAAAGGACCAATCAATTTTAAAGCTTACGAATAGAATGTTCTAGATAAAATCTTCTAAATTCGCTGAGAGACTGACGATTTAAAGTACAGTTAACGATTTAACGATTAAAAGCTAAACTACATGTAAAAGACTAATCCAAGGTACAATCAATTATTCTGTCGTTGCAAAATAACAGACTGGTCCAAACAAGGTCAAATAACGCCAACTGACCAAACTAGTTCGATTTTCGCTATCAAGCAAATTCAACGATAGCTCGTCATTTAAGACTACAGAAAACTTTGTTCGAAATCTCTTGGTTCCTGTGAACATATGGTGGTAGCGACAAGTTCGTCAAAAAATATGTGCGAAGTCCTAATAAAACGAGGGACTGTTACAAAAAAATTTTTATTTGAACTGATCGATTCATTTAAGACTATGTCTCTGTCAGTTATTTTTTTCATATTTTCATGAGAGGTCGTTCAGATTAATCTAAAGAGGTATCACTAGGGAGTAAGTGACCTAAAGGTCCCATCTGACATACGCATTTGAGGTAATTTTCAAAAAATGTTTGCTAATCTCTTCTGTTAAGCTCAATGGAAAGCTATTTAAATAATCATCATTGGAAGCTAATCCAGAAATGGTAACTATTATTTCAAGTAATCTTGATGGTAAAAGTTTATGGCGAAAACAAATTTATAGAAATTTCGTAAAAAAGCCTGGAATTCCTCAAAGCTGATGCAGGTTCGAAATAAAAACTACACTTTGAATGTCTCAGCAAACAGTTTTTTCACAAAAATTTCAAAATTCAGAAAATTTAAAATACGAGCTTAAGGCGTAAGGCACGATATGATGAGCGCCGGGTATTTGAGATATCAACGGATATTTCGTCTTCGTATTTGGGATATTAAAGGGTACTTCGTCTTCTTTGAAGATTTTATCTTGGGACCATTTTATTCTCTAATCAGGATAAGTTAAATAAAAGCATTTAAATAGAGTGCTAACTGTACAATATGCTTTTGCGCTAACCAAATAAAACATGAACTAACAGTTTTCAAGCTTCCTTTTAATACGTATCGAAAATGGGATTGAACCACACTTTTCATGCAGATTCTGGTTGGAATTACATGTATGTCAACTATACAGTTACAGTCTGGTATGAATGTAACTACGAGGTACCTATGTGGAATAAATCGCCTCTCTGATAACCTTCCCAAATATTGGCTCTGGGTATTTTTGTATCTATGTCCGAACCCCTTTGTTTTCAACTGTTTATTTTGCTTTATAGTTTTATGAGTTTGTAATATCTTGCGTCATGTTCTTTTTACTACTTTCATTTACTTTTTCCTACATCTATTCTTGCGCAGAGACGGACCAGGGGTGATTTTCAGGACACCCCCCCCCCCAAAAAAAAAGATCCAAAGTTAAACTATTTACCAGTGGTGTCAATTGGAAGGCGTGGTGATATGTGTTCCCTAGATTCTCTCTCCTAGAGTTCCCAAAAATACATTTTTGGGGGTTGGGGGGGTATTTTCATTGAAAAGGCCCTTTTTGTTATATTCATTGAAAAAACTGAAGGAAACGACTCCTCCCCTAAATTTTGAAAAATACGTTTTGCCCCTCCCTAAATTTTTGTGAGTTGACGCTACTGCTAATTACAGGGGTTAGAAATCCCAAGTTTCGGTCTTGCGCCCGAAATATTAATTTTGAATCCAACCCTGTTCTTGTTATATCCTGGAAGCTCTGCTTCTAGTGTCGATTGATTTTATGCGAACTTCCTATCACTGAGTTTTCTTAGTAAAATTGAAATATTATGAATTGTTTTGATTTGAATTAGTAAATTAATTTATTCAAATAAAAACAGTACACTGTAAAATTGGTAAAATTAAACTTAATTAATCCTTTTTCTCTCAGATCTTGAGCAGTGAGCGTGAACGAATTTTGAAACTAATCACCGAAGCAGAGCTCTATTTGCAAATTCCTGAATTGGAAGCAATGGAAGACGTAACTGGAAAAATTCGGGCTGCCATTGGATTGGCCAAATTGCTTCTTTCACAGAAGATGGAGCAGTTCGCAGGACTGTGTCATAAAAACATCGTATGACTAATTAATTTGTTTATCAATATTAATTTATTCGTTAACACCGTATCCATTTTTTTTCTTTTGCTTAAGGGGATTCGATACCTTGGAGGATCACCCTATCTTGTCCATCATAAATTCCTTTAGTTTGTTTGGCCAAATTATTCAGAATTGATTAAGCGGTCTTGTGACAACCTATAGCGCTTGGATAAGAGATCCAAATGAATGAAATACCTTGAAAAAACTTTTAACCTCTCCCGTTTGTTTGACGGAGATAGATTCAGTTTAAAATTTCATTATTAGGAAATCTGATTCTTTTTTTGATTAAACAGAGCAGACTTGTCTCAAGTTTAGGACAATTTTCTTAAAATCAAACATATAAAATCTCAAACAAATTTCTTATTCAAGTCGTAAATTCTCATAGCTCTCAATAGCGGCTAGTCCCCCGGGGGAATTCGCTTATGGACCTTTGTCTTTGAGGCGGTCAGCCAACGTTGAGACTCACAAACAATTTGAAGGTATTGAATCCCCTTAATCTATTTACTAAATTGAGACTTGCATTTTTTTTCGTGTTAATCATTGATATTGTCTCTGATGATATGAACTGTGACAATTCTTTTCACTGTTGCATGAATTTACTGTTACACATTTACTATTGCTGCAAACTAGCTGTGGAATCTTCCGATTCATTGACAAAAACTCCATTCAACCTTGCATCAAACTTCCGACACAAATCCCTGAATATTATAATTTGTTTTTACAACCTCTTTTACTAGCTTTCTGTCTCTCTTTCTACCTCTTTCCGCTTCTCTATATCCTTCTTGTGTGCAATTTAGTGAAAGCATCCCTAGGATGTCTATCTTGTGCATATTCTTTATAAACCTATAATGATGCGCATACCATGATCCATCAATCAGTGATGTACGCAGGGAAGGGGGACTTGGTACCCAAGACCCTCCAAGATTTTTCCAAGATTATGGGTACTTTTTATTCAGATTATCGAAAACTCTTCTTTTATATCCCCCCCCCGGAAAGAAATTCCTTTGTATACGCCTGCCTTCAACCAATTTTTTATAATGTGTAAAAGTTGGAACGTTGTGCTTAACGCCTGAAATTAACCCTAAACTATTCCTTTAAAAATCGTCTTCTGTTTCTTTAGTGCCCTTAACGTTTGCACCGTTCTTATTAGCGTTACTTGTCAGTTTCTTTTCATATCCTAAATCTTGAGTTTGTTTTAAATATTTTGCTGTCTCATATAAGCTTGTCCAAAGTTCGCCAAAACGACCTTGTGTTTTTTACTGTTTCACTTCCTACAAGTTCCATGCAACCCCCAACTTCTGTTGCTTCTTTTTGTTTGATGTGAACCGTTCAAATGGATGTCCCTTTCACCATGCTTTGTTTGACTAAAGCTGTTTGGCTTGAAATTGAGTCATCCTTTTCGAACGAATTGAATACAAAACTCTACAGTAGACGAATTAAATGGAAAGTACAAGAAACAGCCACGTGCTCAGGAATTCGTTTTGGGATGGGGGAGGAGTATTATTTAAAAAAAATTAAAGTATCAAGGAGCGTATCCCCTCTTTAAAGCTGATAATTCGCTATAAATACCAGTCTTTATCTAGCATTCTTGTTTCAGAAGGGGATTGTTATAACCATCGGTTATTTCAGGTTTTGTAGCCTGTAAAAATAAGGTCTTTCACTTTAGCTTTTATTTCTTTCTTCGCATTTTTACCCAGAAGGAGGGTATAGATTGATCAGCGATGTACCGTAATACGTGCATGCAGTTCAAAAGAGGGCGTGGCCGCAGTGTATTTTGGTGTCCAGGGTTGCCATCCTTAGTGATTTATCACTATTTATAGCGATTTTTTATATTGCCTTAAAAAAGTAACTACAAAAAGTAACTATTAAACTATTGTCAGTAAGTATTATCAACTATTATAAAAAAATAACTATTATCAGCACATAACTCGCTAGACTATTTAAGAAAATCACTAAATCAACCAAAAAATCTAGTGATTTTTTACCGGGTGGCAACCCTGGTGGTACTGCACCTGTAATTTTTGCGTGACGGAGAAATCTATTTTGTAATTCAGATGCAAAATCAAAGGTCGCTTTTGCAGTTTTAATTTGCCTCGCCCTCAAACAGAACTATTGTAAGTAATGATTACAACTACTGCTTTTGCTTCGAGACTATGTTTCTGTTCTCTTAGACTAACATCCTTGTCTCTACTCTAATATTCGTGTTTTGACCATTCAAAAACCAAAATCATGATAACTCGACTGATGGGAATAATTTCTATGTCAAAAACCATTTTTTTTAAAATTAAATTATTGTTAGAAGGGAATTAAATTATTTTAGTCTCGTTGCGCGTTCTGTCGGAATTCAGGATACCATTAAACAAATAAATAGAAATAGCTTAAATACACTCCAGCTGATAACTCTAGATATAAGCACTCGAATGAAACCGTAATGTATTTCGAATATTATGCTCTGAATCTAATTTTTATTTTCTGTTTTATAGAAGCCACCTTCCAACGATCCTTTTCCTACAACTGGTTGTGATTTGGCTGGATTTTGGGATATGGTTGCAATCCAGGTAGATCATGTGAATTGTCTTTTTAACGATATTCGAGAATTGAAAAAAGCGAATTGGAACATTGATTCGGTAAGTTTCATATGAAACTTAGTTCATCCTGTAAATTCGACATACTTTATAGCTCACTAATCCCTATTTTAATTGATGGTAAAAGACAATTTTGGCCTTTTTAAAGGCTATCGATGCTCAGGTAAGGTGGTCCCCAAGGCCCAATTGGAGCTACCTAGAGTTGTTTTTAACGCTAAACTCGGACATATTCCTATACCTTTCAAGGTCACTATAGTCTTTGGGCCAAGATATGTGCTCATGAAGGCCATGTGTTAGGAAAGTCCTTTGCAAATATATAAAAAGCGCTTTCAGAGTTCATATCCTGCTAATGTAGCATTGATGTCCCTGTTCGAAATTCTTTTAAGTCGAGTTTACTTAATTTTTTTTGCCAGTGTTGCAAGTTTGTCCTCAGGTATCTGAAACGGGTCTGTCAAGAGGATCAATTTTTAGTCCTAAGGATATGTGTTTCCGATTTTCTGTGCTTTGACCTGTAACTGATTATTATAAAGAATCCTTCGCTTAATAAACACAATTTTATCTGCCGCACACCGGTGCTACAATCTACCGTAATGCCAGATTATAAATATGTCAACTTTTCTTCTTTCTTCAAATTGCTTTCCTATACAGTTTCTATGAAACAGTCCCATAGTTTATTGCTGTGTATAGGAAAAAGGATTCCCGTAAAAAAATCTTTTAGAGTTCTGTTAAGAAAAGAAATACAGGTATTTACACGCATATCTATTTCCACTTCATATACAGAAATTTGATATTCAGAGAAAAAGGACTAAGTGAAAAAAAGAGGGAAATTTGAGAAAAAGTATTAAGAGATTGAAAATTTACATTAAGAGAAAATTTATAACACACAATAAGGCATAACTAACCTTATGCTACTACTACAACTACTAATGATTCATTACGGCACCAAGCCACCTGAGGCCAACACAGCTGCCCACGCTCCTGTTCCATCCTAACCTGTTCACGGTTTCCGTCTTTGCACTCATCTAAGAATTTCCAATTTGCTTTAATTCTTTTTTTACGACCACTTTCCGGCCCATTTGCAGATGATCCGCTTTTGTATAGCCCTAGATGATAGGCTGAAAAGGGCAATCTTTGGCAATCTGTTGTTCTTTATCTGCATAGTGTCTCCTAGCCATTTTAACCTTTTTCTCTGTATAGCCCTAGAAAGTGGGATAGAACCATATTTTTGCAGAGTCTACTGGTTGAAATATGGCCAGTCAAACTGGTATCCAAAATAATCCGCAGACAATTTCTCTGGTAAACAGCGAACAAATACGTCTTCAGAATCGCCCACTTTAGTATAATTAAGCCTGTGATAAGGTATTATAATCTATAATAGTTGGATCTTTGGCAATTTAAAAAGGGAAGATAGGGATTAAAGTTTTAACAGTACCAATAAGTGCTGTATCCAGGGTTATGGGGTATGTTTATACCGTTTGACCCCCTCCCTCCCAAAAAAAAATTGTCCGACTTTTAGAAAATAATAAAAATACGTGTAAACAATTTTTTTTGTGCTTGGTAAAGGAAAAAAAATGCACTTCCCTCCCAAACAACATCCTGGCTAATCATGGTACAGCTTTCGTCGTTTTCTTTTTCAAGAACTACTTATAAGTCAAAATCTAGTCCTCAGAAAGTAGGCCAAAGGAGGTTTATCCTCTTCTACATTTTGAAGTAGGCTGCCTGAAAAGACAAGCATTGAGTAGTTTCAAGTTAAAAAGAAGTCACCAAATGCTAGAGAGCGTTGATAATTTTTTTTTGGTACGTTCGACTTTTCATTAGAAAAGTGGAAAATTTTCAAGAAAATTTTAATAATTGATAAAAATCTCCAATAAGATGAAAGCTAAACAATTTCCGTAAGTGATAATTAATAAGCATTTTTATTTTGAAGAATTATTTAAAGTTAACATCTAGTCCTTAGAAAAAGTCCTAGGGCCAATCGAGAATATCCCTGTGTCTTGATTTGATTAGTTGACTTTGAAATGGTATGCCTAATGCTGATATAATTTGGCTTACTTTATCCTCTCTTGCATTTAAAGTAGGTTACATGAAAAGACCAGTATTGAACAGTTTAGATTAAAAAAAGGTCGCCAAGTGCTAGGTAGCGTTAATTATCTTTTTGGCACTTTCGTATTTTCTTTAGAAAATTTGCAAATTTAAGAAAAGAAAAATCCATAATTTATACAAATAATCAGCATTACCACAAGATCAAAGCTAAGCATTTTCTGTCACTGTTAATTAATGAATACTTTTATTTTTAATATTTATTTAAAGTCTAAATGTGGTCCTCAGAAAGTAGGTCTTGGTGAGCTTGGGAAACCTTGGTAAGTTAAGCAGGTTAGTTGATTTTAAGATGGTATATATATTGGGGGTATAATATAGCTGTCTTTGCCCTCATTTGCATTTTAAATTGCCCAAAAATACAAATATTGAACACTAAAAGAAACCGCCGAACGCTAGATGGCGTTGGGGTTTCTTTAAACACTAGTATCAGTTTCTACCTTTACAAGTTTCCCATGTTCATTGTTGTCAACCGCGAAAGAGGTGTATTCACTATTTTGTAGTTTTTTTTTTTGCTAATATAGGCTCAACTCTATTTAATGACATTATTTTTACTTTCAGCATTCCTCCTTTTGGATACATTAGCCCCACCGTTGTGTAACACATTCCCTGCATATTATACTATACTATATATACTATACTATACTATATATAGTTCTTAAATATACTATATAGTTTCTATATATACTATACCTACTATATATAGTTCTTGAATGGAATCATTTCTTACCGCACTAACATACTATGAACCCAATTTCAGAAAATCCATGGACAGGTTACGCATTTACATGGCATCTCCCTGCCAACAATACCTGTTATGTAACAAAATTTAAATATATGTATTTATTTGTTTTAAGACATACTCGAGAAAATGAAAATTCCATAACAACTGTTTTCATGTTGGTTCTCGTATGGAGAGATTATGAAAGTAGCAAGGACATCAAAATGAAATGTTTTTACCCCTAAACCTATCTTAGGTCTATTCATTCGTGAAAACTGAGATTTTCTGCAACTTTTCTTATTGTTGTGATGCAACTATTAATATCTTTTTCGTTGCTTGAAGTTTCTTTTTGTTGCCACACAAGTTCGTGAAAAGAAACAAGTGGAAGTATTTCCTGTTTACAAACAAAAGGGTCGAACCGAACGATTATACTGCCCAATTCACTACCTTCATCAAGGGGTCCAACGATTAATATGAAAGGCTAGAAAGGTTTGCAAACGATCAAATATAGGCTCAGACTTAAGGCTCAATAATATAGGCTCAAATAAGAAAAGTAGTATGTTTTTGAATCAGAAGAATAAAAAGGGATTCTATTGATATGTTAATAGTCAACTAAAGGGATGAATACAATTGAATTATTTAGCCTAATTAGTGGTTTAAGAATATATTCCTGAGGTAAGTAAATTAACTAATAATCTGAAGTATTTAACCTTGAAGAATTTTCATTCACAGTTTTTCACCAATTTATGTCAATGTTTGTCCTTTGCAATCAGGAATGTTACTATTTCTAGAGCTCCACCATGGTATATTTTGGCTCATTTTCTGCTGATTTTTCATACACATTCTTTTTTTTAAACTTGGCACCCATTAAGTGTTAAATCTGCATCTTTTGCATTGGATTTTGCTAATTTTTAAGACTTATATGGTTGTGAAAATTTCCAGTTAACCGATTTAAAGAATCAGATTTCATTGTTGGTGTAAATGTATACATGATAAAGTGTATACGTTACTACATCGTTCATCTGGCCTGTATTTCAAATTCTAAAGACAATACCTATTAAGCATGCCCTCAAAGGTTATCCTGACGCTCTTAATACTGTGGTAAAATTGAAGATTGTAGTCATAAGAGCACCTCAACTACAGCAACGGGTACTAAAAAATCCTTGAGTTTGATCTCTGTTGGGTGAATTTGGGTAAGTCCGGCACCTTATCGAGTTTTTTATCTTAATGTGGTCCTAAAATTGTTTTGGAGTTGCTCATAAAATAAAAAGTATTTGCCACCGCTCTTGGTCATCCTAGTAATATTCTTCACAATCAACAAAGTTCGTAAGTTTTGTTGTTTCCATGAGTTACTGCATGAAAGTAACCCATGTCGGGGATGTCAAATTTACCTCCTAGTCTGGAAAAATATGACACACGCAAGCCATATAATATCGGATTTGTCGAGCTTCGGTAAACTAGGTTCACATCCAAGTTTTGATTACAATTTTTTGGAGGAGGAAGAATTTTGTGATTCCCCTATAATTTTTAGCTGTGCTTCTATGTACAATGCTCGACCAATGTGTGACGAATTTTCTAAATCACGGGGCTTGGTGTCTTTTTTGTAAGAACAGCAGGTAATGCATATATGAATCACATAAGAAATAAAAAAATAATTCTTTGAATACCAAGAATTTGATCCAAAACAGAATAATTTTCAGAAAATAACAGCAACTCTTATTATGCGAATGTAAACGATTTAATGCAGACATAGCAGAAGAGGAGGACCCTCTTTAGAAGAAGTGGAGGACCCCCTTATCAAACTGAATTTATATACCAGATGTATTTAGATGGTATGCCATTGGAAATGAAACTAACATTATTTATCAAGCATTTTGAATTTAAATTACAATTCTAAGTAAATAAAATTATTTACTAAAATTAATTAGGCAAAAATTTCTACTGCGTGTCTCGTAGTAAGCTTGACCTTCTTACTTAGTGCATTTTGGTTAAAATTGTAAGTTAGGTCATGATTTTCTATAAAATACTAACGAGCTTAAGTAGTCATGAATAAGCATTTACAATATCCTATTAACATATCAATAGAATCCCTTATATTCTTCTGATTCAAAAATGTACTACTTTTCTTATCTCATTTTGAACCTATATTTGTTCGTTTGCAAACATTTATAGCGCCATATTAATTGCTGGATCCCTTGATGAAAGTAGTAAATTGAGCGGTATAATCGTTCGATTCGACCTTTTTATGTACACAGGAAGTTTTCCACACATCTCTGTATATTCTATGAATGCAGAGATAAAAACTATATCACCCAAAGACATGATAGAAGATACCTCTATTCACGGGAAAACCATGCAAAACAAAAACTTTCATTAATGGTTTGTATGTGCCACAGCGGAACACAGTTTCTCTGCTTACCAATGGGTAATTCCAACAGTCAGTCTTATCACGTATATAGAAGAAAGTCTCTTAGAATGTTTTTTTTGTCAAATTTTTGAAAATGTGACATTTTCATGTCTAGGATCCATCCCAGGACATCGAGCAATGGATGTGCTGGATGCTGAGATTATAAGAGAAGGGCAGTGTGCAGAGTCCCAGAGAAGCACTTCAAATCTAGTGTGTTCGAATCTTTTTCGGACTAACCAACAGTAAAATAGTAATCTGATCAGTATGAGTATTCACTGTGGTTGTCACTCTTGTTAAATTATGTGGCTGTGATACCTCTGTCTCAGTATACACGGGGTAAATCCGACTCCCCATGTCGGAGCATGTCAGAGTTTTTGTGGAGCAAGATTAACACCCTTTGCATCTCCTGACAGGTTTGAGAATAAAACACTAATAAACAACAGTAATTACTTCAACTATATTATTAACTTATCAGCTATTTAGAATCATTCCATTATCTCTATTTGTCTGCACTGTCACTTAAAATTGCTACCTACCCCGAGGCCAACAAAAATGCTTTTCTCAAAGTTCTGAAATTCCTTTATTACAAAGGAAATTGAAAATGATAGAAATATTGTACACGTGTGTCAAGTACCCAAGGCAAATGAAGAAGATGGCGTGCGGAACCGCATGCATCTGTGATCATTGAATCAGCTAAGACGGGGATATCAGGGTTAGCTCTGTGTTGGTGTTATCCGTGTCCACCCTTAACCTATTGGCCTGTACTATCATGTGGAAAAAGTAAAAATTGTTGTATTCTGTACATAATTTCGAAGATATCCCCTAATTTTCTTGACTAAGAAGATATGCTTCATAGGAACTTTTTTATTTTATTCATATGATCTTTATTATAGGTACCTTGTCATATAGCTCCGATTAGTTCAGGAGCTGTAGCTCCCCCAAAAAAGCGAACCAATGAGAAGACTCAAAATGTAGCTGTTGCAAAATCTGCTAAAGCTGCGGAAGCAGCAAAATCTCGTGAGGAGGCAAGAAAAAAGCTGGCTGAAATGCGGAGGGCTAGTGCTGCTGCTAAGAAAAAGGAAGCAGGGATTGAAATTTTTGCATAATTTATTTCTTCTTTAATGATAGCTTCAATTTTATATTCACACATTGCCAGTAACATATACAAATGTCCTAAGGTGTAACATTAGATTGTTTAAAAACTTTTATTAATTTTTCCAAAAATGAATTAAATTTATGTTTTTGTCATAGTATAACCGTGATAATCTTTTGGGTGTATCTTAGCGTAAATCGATGAGAAAATTAAGAACTAATAGAAAATATTCTTTTCGAGATCTGGACTTTTGTTATGGAGAATTGGGAATTATCTTTTATTTGTTGTAAGAATTAAGTATTTTTTTTATTAATTGATGTATTGAAAAAGTAAAAACTGTAGTGCTAAGCTAGGAATACTTTCGTATCAGAGAGTTTTCTTTTTTTCATAATTCAGGATTTATTGTTCATGCTTAACTTTTTAAGATCGGGTCAAACCGATGAAAAGTTGAGAAGATAAATTACAATCGGGTTTTTTAAATCAAATTTTTGATTTTTGCCTGTGCTTTATTTTAGAAAGCGCAAAATCCTACCACTTCCGCACCAGAAAATTAATTACGTCCCACGCAGTCACTTTCCGTCACGAATGCGTAACAATTTTTTGTATTAACGTTTTTTATTAATCTATCAAAAATCAATATATGATGGATAAAAGGTAAATATTTATAGGTAATATAATAAGGTAATAGATAATATAATAAGGTAATAGGTAATATAATAAAGGTAAATAATAGGATAGATAAAAGGTAAATATTTGATATCAATTAATAGAAATGTTCGTCCGTGTATGTTTACTTACACAGGCGTAAGATATAAGTTTTCTAACGGAAATAAGTTTTCTCAAACTATCAGCAGAGACGAGCTGAATCTAGATGTGAATTTACTCAACATGAAGAAAAAAAAAATGAAAAAAAAAAATAATGAAGAAACGAGGACTAGTTTCCTAGGACAGGGGCAAACCCATTAGGTGTCACAAATGTTCTCAAGACGTGTTCTCATGACAATAAATTTTGTACGATTTTGCTGTTGGTTCTTCACCAACCGCAATACACTTCCAACTGAAAGTGTATGTAATTTCTTTTATGCTAATCCCAATTTTAGAAATGTCCTTATCAATCGTCTCGAGTCAATCAAGAGCTTTGATCATGTCCAAATTAAATAAACATCTCTTGGGAAAACCGTCTAAGTTCCAACAAAAATATTTTTGAACTTTCTGAACAAAACAAATGTTTTGTTTGAAAAAAAAAGAACTGGATTTTGAACAAGAATTTTCAACTGAAGTGGGATTATCAGGCAATCCAACTAGCCAAACTGAAAGCAATAGTTGCTCTTAGATTTTAAAACTTTTTTCATTATTAACCTAATGGTACTAGTTTTTAAATATTAAAATGTTGCTTGTTATTTTATTTGCAAAACCAATATTTGGGCCCGGCTAAATCGCCGAGTAGGGTGACAATCGCTTCCCGGATAATCTTCATTTAACTTGTCTGATATAATGAACATGTGATAAAAAAAAAACCTTTTCCTGTTGACGGTAATTTTCTCGCTTATTGTGTTTCATTTTGTTTTGAGTCGAGAAGCCTATCTAACATTACTAAGAAGCTGAAAATCGTGATATAACTATGCTACTATGAACAACAAGATCAAAATACAATGACAAACAGTTATACTTTCTGTCTTTACTTCATATAAGTGAAATTAATTCAAAAACAAAGATTCAGAAAAGGAAAGGAAAAACTTTGTTTTTACTGCGTTAAATATTGAAAACGACCCAAAACTGAACAGCCTTGATACCAACATATTGTTTCAGAAAAGGAAAAACTTTGTTTGTTTTACTGCATCAAAACTGAATAGGACTCAAAACTAATCAGTCTTGATACAAACATATTGTCTCAGAAAAGGAAAAACTTCGTTTTTACTGCATCAAAACTGAATAGGACTCAAAACTGATCAGTCTTGATACAAACATATTGTCTCAGAAAAGGAAAAACTTCGTTTTTACTGCATCAAAACTGAATAGGACTCAAAACTGATCAGTCTTGATACTAACATATTGCTTTCGAGCATACCCCCACCATTTCGTAAATTTACTCTGTATCAACATTTAACTCTTTTTTTCAGAAAAGCGAAAATAAGACGTAAATATAAAATAAAAATTTTGTTTTTATTCAATAGACAAAGGCGATATGACAAATAGACCAATAGACCCAAATACAATGACAAACAGTTACACCTTCTGTCTTTACTACATATAAATGGCACTAATTCAAAAGCAAAGATTCAGAAAAGGAAAGGAAAAACTTCGTTTTTACTGTATTAAAAATTGAATACGACCCAAAACTGAACAGCCTTGATACCAACATATTGTTTTAGAAAAGTATAGATTCAGAAAAGGAAAAATTTCGTTTTTACTGCATCAAAACTGAATAGGACTAAGAACTGATCAGTCTTGATACCAACATATTTGTTTTCGAGCATAGCCCCACAATTTTGTAAATTTACTCTATATCAACATTTAACTTTTTTTTTCAAAAAAGCCTACTACGAAGAGTATTTGACATCTTGAATATCTATGTAATTTTACAGCTTAGATTTTATGTACACATCTCAGAGATCTCCATGAACTGTATACCAGACGTAAAATAAATTTTTTTCTTCAAACTTATTTAGCAATCTGAAAAGATCAATAACTCCAGTTGAATATTTTAAGTTTCATTAATTGTTCCACAACAAAACATATCAAGTTTAAGAGCAAATTTAAGTAGTCGCGTTTTGAATTTATTATATTGCCAGTCCGAAGTTGTAGGTTCGAAGAAGCAGGGCTGTCGGCAGATGATATTTCTCAATCCAACCCCCTTCCCCCCAAAATATACGAATTATCAATGGAACTAACAGAATATTTTCTGCCCCCCCCCCCATTAATATGGCTTGAATATTTTCAAGCCATATTAATGGCTTGAATAAACGACTAATATCAAAATCATACGTTCATCAATGACAAAATCATAGATACATGCATGCTTAGCACTTATCCCCATACGGAGTAGTTCCTATAGACGGGTTTACTACTATATACCGGCGATCACAAGAAATTTTCTATTAATTCAACTTAGCGACAACACGGGGAAGGGCTTATTCTAAGTAGTTCATATATAGAGCTGTTAATCCAAATTGTAAATGGTAACAATTCTTTTTTGGAAAAGTTCTCGAAAAACTTTGAACTTTGCTAGAAAAGTTCTGCTTGCACAGAAACCGCTACAACAAGTTCAAAACACTGCTCTCTTTTTACAATAGAAACTCCGTAAACTTCGTCCTATAAGTTTGTCATTCCTTTCACCAAGCGGCAATACCGCCACTGGTTACAAAGCTTCTTATAATTAATTTCTTCTAATAAAAGACAAATTTAAGACTATAAAACACTATTTCTTTAACAAAGAATCAATTTCCTTCCTATTAATAATCACAAAGTGTTGAATTTCATCCAACAACTATGAAATATTAAGTGATAGTGAAAGAAATGGTAAAGAACAAACATACTTAACTTGTGACGTTAGCCTTATTAACCTCTGACATTATCTAGGGTCAACACTATTCCATCCAAAATCAAGGCCACGACAACGCATTACAACAACACCGCAATTACTGAATAACTTTACCAGAAAACATTTATCAATAAACCTTATTTGACGGTCAGTTATCATGTCGGATATCAGACATGAGTATATGCCCTTTAGTCACTGCGTAGAAGGTCGTCAAGGATAAAAGTCTTGTGTTTGAACTGGTTAGTTTCTAAAGGGTACCATTTTGCATTTAGGCTCTGTAATTCATTATTAAAATTAAGCTTACATTAACTTCCCTTGATTTGTCTTCCCTGGCATTGTCTTCTCTTCTTCCTTGAGTTCCTACACTTTTATGCCATCTAGTTACACTCATTTCAAGGATTAAAGAGAATCACGGCCGCACCAGTGGGAGAAATATTTTTGCATTCCTCAAAATTTTATTCTCTTCCTATTTGTAACATCAAGTGAACTTGTTCTATTTAATTGTTCTATGACTGTTTATCTTTTCGCTACCTACTTTTTGCCATTTAACTGTTAATTTTGATTTTAAGTATTTTTATGCGTCTTTCAAAATTTTCTTATTGTAACCCCTCGAAAAAAAAATCCTGGATATGGCCTTGGTAGCAACCCTAAGCTGCTACCTAATTCTTGCCTAAAACGAATTTCAATACCC
The DNA here is from genome assembly GCF_032884065.1 of Artemia franciscana. NCBI lineage: Eukaryota > Metazoa > Arthropoda > Branchiopoda > Anostraca > Artemiidae > Artemia > Artemia franciscana. The sequence continues at coordinate 25,939,924 of NC_088880.1, read as the reverse complement.
TTTCACGATACTAATATAAGCCCCACTTTGGCGATACAGCTGAGGGCATTATCTATCGTAGCATAAAGATAGAGGGGTGCAAGGGTAGGCAGGTAGATGGTGCCATCAAATAATTTATAACACCAGGAATCTTTTCAAAAATGCTTATCCGCATAAGCATTCAATGAAGACCATTTTAGAGCTACTGAAGTTGTAGCATGGATAGTAGCATGTAGTTTGATAGGGGAATGATGAGTGAATAGCAAATTGGAACCAGAAGAAAAAATAATAGCAAAATTTCCTGAATAAACTGGCATAAATCTTAAATCTTGGTAAGATCTTAAAATCTTGGCATAAACTGATAGCTACCAATTTTACAAGCATCTGCGTTTCCACGAGAAAACAGAAGCTTGTTAGCTAATATTTTAGAGATTTGCTTTTGCAAATTAAATCTCTGTTAACGAACTAAAAACGCATCAAGAATTTGCTCGTAAGTATTTTGTCACGTTTTTTGAGTTGGATAAACTTGGACCTAACCCTCATGGATACGACCTTAGCTACTATTTTTATAGGCTACTCAGCATATCTTGAATGAAATAAGTGGGTGTTGACTATTTATTTCAAACTAGTTACTGGTTCATAAGTAATTAGATACTGGTTCATAGCTCGTCAATAAAAAAAAACAAAAAAACAGAGGGCAATCTGAATGAAAATTTAACTGGTTATTTTGAAAATTAAAATAAAATTTAATTTTTTCATTAAAATTTCATTTGTTGAAAGTTGACAAAAGTTTCCTTTCTTAAAAGTATATTAGATGTCGCCTATTTCGTGAAGTTTAGATTTAGGAAATAACCGCAATTTATAGTTAAAAATAAATTTATTTCAAGAACACTTTTAAAAAATATTTATAAAAGGCCTGAGGTGATATTTTCTCTGACGGTAGTTGATGTGAAAGGGAGTTAGGGCCAGTTGTCCAAGTTAGGATTTAAGTCTCCTTTCTTTGCCCCAAGATGAATTCAGTTTGAAAAACATGTAAAAATGCACCCTATTCAATATCTTTCTTTTCAATTTGACATACAACAGGCCATCACCTTTACTTTATCTTTGCTTATCTCTTTCATAGTCCCTCTTAGTCAACATTCCATAAAATTCAATTTTCCTTTGAAATTTGCATTGAGTACATATTGACAAAATTTACCTTCTTTAAAGTATAATAGATGTTTCTCCCTGCAGAAAGTTTAATTTTAGAAATAATCACAATTTATTGTTAAAAATAAATTATATCAGCACTATAAGTATTATATAGTTATCAAAGGTATGCACTTTTATTCCATTTTCTTAATAAGCCTTATGTATTTCATATTACGATATTTTTTTTCATGTTTTGGTAAAGCTTCAAATATCTCACTTTTTTATATATTATAAAATACATAAAAATCACTTTTTTAGTTTATTATATAACTTTCAGTTGTATATTTCTATATTTCATTTCGCTTGTATATTTCATTTCACGATATTTTTTTCATGTTTGGTAAAGCTTCGAATGTCTCACTTTTTTGTAACTTTGTGACTAATTCTTGGACAAATAACTATAATTTTCTAATTATTGGCAAAAACAGACGCTTAATTTGAATAGTTTATTATATAACTTTCAGTTGTAGGTTTATTGGTATGTTTCTTTATTCTTAAGTTGTTGTTTTTTTTTCAGTAAGAAGTTGATATTTTTTGTGCTAAATTATGGTTTTCTTTATGATGTTCTAGCACAGCTTTTGACATTTTCCAGTTTTAATTGATTGTAGTTAACGTATTATAGTTAACTTAATTACAAATACTTGTAGAAGTAAAATAGACTTTTTTGTCAAATATAATTTATAAGTCAGCAGAACAAAACTGTTTGAAAGGAGTAGCTGTCCTTTTTCTTAATGTCCACCTCTATGTGATGATTATTCAGTATTTTGTGCCTTGGATCTGGTTATGAAGTTAAGAATTCTATTTGTTGTTTTGTTCTATTTTGTCTACTACAATACTAAACTAATGAGCAAAAGTATCTGTTAACCAAAATATATATTATTTAAGGATATAAAACAGTTTAGGCAGTGATTACTTGTAATGTGAGGAGAAATTAGACAATATTTTTTTTTCTTCTGTATGAATCGGAATTCCTTGTACCATTTTGTGAAAATTAATATCCTGTTTGAAAATGTGTTTTCATAATATATGATTAATAGGGATAGGCTTTTTTTTCTTTTGTATGAAGTCTAATGTATGTCAATAAAGTATACTTTTTGAATTTCTTTTCTGTGAACTGGAAGAGAGACGTTTCCCTCGCTCATCGAGCGAATGTTTGTGTTCGACGTTCGTTTGACGTTTTTTTGTTCATCGGACGACTGTTTGTGTTCATCATCCTATTTGTTGTTGCAATCGAATATATATAGCAATACATACATACCCAATATGCTGTTTATATTGTTGAATTAACCAACTTCAACATGGCTGCTCCCTTAGAGGTAACATATTAGAGAAAGGAACCCTAAACCATAGTTACCGAAAATTCAAAAATGCTTTGTGAAAAAAAAAATCAGTAAAACAAGGACGGGTATATTACGGAACTAGAGATAGAGTGTAAACCCTGTCGGGAAGTCATTAATGCAGATAGCCTTTATTCATTGGGTATGCTACCCAATTAAAGTTGAAGGTAGGTCACAAGGCATGTATATCCAGTCATAGGCTCATTGACGCGCAATCAGACCAAATACAAATTCTCCAAATAGGATTCGCACTTGATACACAGTATTCTTATTTCTATTTTTATTTTTTTTTCTGTGAATTTTGATCTTGTCTACAATGTTTAAATTGAAATATCTTTGCTGCCAACTTCTCTATATTTAAAAGTTGACATAGTTTGATTGCTTATATTATTATAGGCTACTGTATTTTGATATCGCAAAAGCTTTAAACAAAAATTTGTATAAGGGTCTGTTGAGAATACTTCAAGGGCGTAGAATTTGTGGTCGTTTGCTTGATGATCTTGAAAGTTTCAGAAGCAATTGTTTTTGCCTGTAGTCCTCGATTGGTTTAGTACTCCTCAGGGAGATATCAAACCCTAATATGGGATTCTCTCATAAACCCTTGTACCATTTAGCTAAGGTTTGTTGATACCGCTGTGCATAAACACAATCACCCTGCATAAGCTTTCCTGTCCTTATGATTTTATTTGCTGATGGTAGAATGGGCCTGATGCCTGGGTGATCATCTTCATTCGAGACTAAGGAGCTGCTAATCAACCAATCAAAGATCTCGCGCTGGCATTCTGACTTTATATTCAAAGGTAAAAATATCAAGGGAGTTGACAAAGTCCGTCTTTGAGGCCTCCTTAGACCGGTCTTAGGGCACACATCTTGATCGGATCTTCTCGATTTAGATCTTTTTTTCTAGAGAAAACTAAACGTTATTATTCATTTTAAGAACCTGTTACCATCCAACTCAATCATCCCTCTGTACAGGTCAGGTTTTGCATTAGGCTCATTTCTGAATATGGATGCCTGTTTTTTCTGGCTGTCCAAAGGATCCAAAAATCGAAGCCTAACGGTGGGCTACAGCACCAAAATCCGTTGCAGTCTAGGAAGGGATTGTGTCAAAATTTCTAGTTACCCATTTTTATTAAAAAGGTCGAAATACAAAAAAAAAGGCTTTGGTGATTAATGTCGGTAAGAACTGGATATTATTACCCACTTTATGCAGGAACTCCTACTGACACCAACCCAGAGGATCTAAAACGTAGCTCCAAGGTGTAAGTTACTGCACCTAAGGCCTATAGCAATCCCGGAAGGGGTCGTGTGAAAATTTATAGTTACCCATTTTTGTCGAAATACAAAAAGCGAAAATGCATCTTCTAAGAAAGAACCTCACTCTTTGTTTCCAAAATTTTTGCTTTTGTTAATCGAAAGGGTTATTTTTGTAGCTACTAATCATCATCATTTTATTTGTAACCCGTAAAAAATAAAAAATCTTGACAGGGCCCAGAAAAGACGGAATAAAAATCAAGAAATAACAGAAAGAAAAACATACCTTGTCAGCATGGCATTCAGCAGAAAAATCAAGGGTGCGCCACTCAATAAACCCAGCTGTGCTTACCAATCGATATTTTCACTGCAGAAAAGAGCTACTTGTCCTTGTCGGTAGTTCCGTCAATTTTAGAATAAAGGCAGTGAACTTGCTCTCTCTTACCACAGTTAATAAAAATAAGATTAAGTAAGATCAAGTAGATGAGGAGCTGTTAGGCTAGTATATAACTGAGAACAATGACCTCTTCTTCGGTATGAAACATTTGAAGCCAGGGATACAAATGCAGCCCAAATCTTACTAGCATAATTTCTCCGGCCCAGGTTTGTAGTTTCTGTCAGATTTGCTCCAATGGGCATGCCCAGGTAAGCAAGGATGCTAGTAGAAGGAACTTTAGGGCCAGATAGACTTAATAAACTTCGACATCCTTATAGTTAAATGGTAGAAGTACTGTTTTATAAGTATTAAACCTCAAATCAGTGTGCTTATACTCTTCTTGGAAAATCTGGAAAATCGAAGAACATCCTTGGAAAGTGCAGGAAAGGTTCAGTAAGTCATCCGCAAACATAACTTTTGAGAGATCAACTCTTTTGAAGATAAATGTACAGTTCAACTTATACTGAGCACCAGCAACACAATTATTGAACAAAGCTAGTCTGAGCTCCTTGGCGTACACACTTCAGGATCAGAAATAGCAGACTGTCATCGTTAATTTTAGCTTTCAGATTTCAATACATGTATCTTATACAAATAATTAACACAGCATTTGTACTTTTCATATGGGCCTCAAATGAAACCTGGTCAGATATATCCGAGTAAAAAGCTTTTACAACATCAAGGGCACAAAAAATCAAAAATCATCTCGTCCTCAATATCCCTTAGAACATTTACAACTAGAAAGAAAGCGTACTCTCTACCTAAGCCTCGCTGGTACCCAGGCTGGCGAGGAGGGGTGGAACATTTTACGTAAGTGACTCGAATAGCTTAAACGTAGTACATTAAACGTAGATCAAAAACAAAACGCTTAAAAATTATTTCATGTCGAATGAACTTTACTAGAAGAGGTTGCTTCGTCAAGATACTACCATTAACGCTCGAGAAAAAAGTTTGGATCGTAGAATCAGTCATTTATTAATAATAGCCTGTGCGACTGAACACTTAAACGCGTATGAAGGGTGGTCACCTGAGCCACATAGGCTGCATTTCACAAGTTTCTTGCACGGGTTGTCTTTAGCTTTTGGATGATCACCAGACAGTAATGGGGCGATAAGAACTGCACATGGAAGCGTCTTTTTTGCGTCTTTTTGGGAGTTATTTGTCTGACTCAAAATTGCATTGGGATTACACCGTGAACCAGGATCATGTGAAACATTAGAGCTATATGGTGCTCGATTAAACGAGCTGCAAGTTGCAGGTACCTTCCTGAAATGAAATCAACACCAGAAGAAGATTTCGTCTCTTAATTTTGGAATCAAAGAGTGAAAAGCACTTGGCGACACAAATAGTAAAGATTTCGTCTTATTTGAAAGAACAAGGTCTAGCGCTTTTCATAAAACACCTCTTTGCTTTTGTCGGGTGCTGTGAATCGCTCCCAAAATATTCTTCCCACTTTTTTTTCCGACACACTGGTACTCATGGCTTTTTCAGGCTTGTTGTATTTACAGAGTTTGGAGTGGTCTTTAACAACAGCGATCACATTTTCCTAGATCAGAATTAGCTTAGGGTTTTTAGTTCCTTATTGAATTTCCTTTTCGTATGGAGCCTAAGGTCATTTATTATCTGTCATATTAATGTAATGACTCAGTCATAGTCATTATAGGGCGGTAGCCATGTCTAGCACCATAAGTAACGATGAACATTTCCCAACAGAAAAACACTTCTAAAGAAAATATCACCGCTTTTTTGGTGATATAATCTGTAAATGTGTATGATGTCAACTAGTGTATGTAGTCACTCTTTCCAATCCTACATAATACGATAAGATAAGCTGAGTAAATAAAGCCAAGTAATGTAATAAGCAGTAGTCGAAAAATTAGTCAAAGTTCAAGCGAACGAAACTATTGAAGTGAAACATTTGAGGTGAGGTTTTCAGACTATGACCTTTATTTCAGTATATTAGGTATAGTTCAATACGAACACTTTGCGGTATTATAGACTTCTTTTTACCTTATGCTAAAATAATTTTGTTGCATTTACGGTAATTATAATATGGGACTGGAAATTTGAGACAGTCTTATGCACTGGGCTCTTGTCCTGGTGTTCCTGAAACTCGTAAAAAAAAAACTTAGGTGACTATTAAAACACATGGAAGTTGATGTTAAAACTTAAAACTTTTTTTGAAACTTAACATTTGATATTGAAGCTTATGCTGATGCTGCTGAGTGATTTAGCTCCACAACTTTAACTGAGGGGCTGCCCACTTCATGGTGTACACATGGTGTGTACACTTTGGTGAACTCGATGTTAATACTTAAAACTTTTTTTGGAAACTTAACATTTGATATTGAAGCTTAAGCTGATGCTGCTGAGTGATTTAGCTCCACAACTTCAACTGAGAGGCTGCCCACTTCTCGCCACATGGTGTACATCTCGAAACAAACATCTCTTCACACCTATTAAACGTAGCTGCTAGTGAAATATAGATTGAGCTGGTAAAAGAGTTCACAAGATTCTTATTAAAAATTCCACCATAAGAATTGATATATCAGAGAACTCAACTGTAGCGGTTTCAAGCTTTCCTCTTTTAAAACATGGAATTTAGTATTTTTTGCCAGAAGAAAGATCACGGGTATGTGTTTATTTATTTCGTTTGTCTCAGGGGCGATCATATCGAGCCAATGACTCTAAAATATCGAGAGAAGGCTCATTTCAACAGATAATAAAAGTTCTAGAGCCCTTCTGATGTTACCAAAATGATTGTTCATCATTTTGGGACTTTATAAACATAGGATGTAAAAGACATTCTGAAGACTAAAAAGGTTGAAAACTTCCAGCGCTGTTTGAAGGGGGGTCCTATTCAATTCTTTTGAGTTTAGGAAAGGTCTTCCAATAGATCGTGTAAAACGGATAAATATATATATTTACGTTAATTTTGATGTTTTTGCTGGGAATGGCTAATACCCCTCTTATTTGGCTACAACACTTCCTTAAAACTGGTAGTGAATTTAATTATAATAACAGTGCTTTGTTTTGGTATTATTTTAAGCTGAAATGAATTAATTGCGGAAATACAATAAATTTGATAAATAATTGCATCATCACAAGCAGATTCTTTGTTCAATTAAATTGCAATTAAATCGTAACTGATTTTCTTAGACACAAAATATTAGCAATTCAGTTGTAGTCATTTCTTGTTTTTAAATCAGCTTATCAAGTATTCAGGAGGGAAAGTAAGAAAAAAACTTAAAAAAAGGCTTAAAGATTAAACTTAGGAAACAAAAACAATAAAAAACAATAAATTTAAGAAACAAACAATATAACTAAGCAAAAAAAGAAATAAAGGATAAAGAGTCTAATAACAAGGAAAATTAATTTTTTTTTAATATGTTGTCGTACGCTCATTGTAACATGAGTGTATGGTTAAGTCTTGGGACTGCACGCATTAGTTAGATATCTTAATATGGTTAATAAAACTTGACCTAGCTTGAATAAAGCTGACCTAGCTTTAAATAGATGTTAATTATCACAAAAAAATGGCAGGAAGATAAGATACTAGATAGATAAGAGTTCCCATTACTTATATTTACTTCCATATTAGGCAGGATAAGGGGTAAATATCTCCCCCTTCGAAGAACACTTTCTTTTTGGGCTAGGCGAAGTAATTTTGGCTTAAAACTCAGTTTGTAAGCCCGCACCCTCTTTTCTTTACCGTGAAATATTTGATTCTGGAGCATGCCTCTTTGAGTGTTTTCTTCGTCTTTTTATAATCATTTTTATAATGTAACTAGCTGTTGGTGGGGACACTTCGTGACTCCCAACCCCAAACTCCCCCGCACGCGTAAGTCGTTACGCGCCATTGTATTTGTGTCCCTGCGTCCCACATGTGAATATAGATAGATATACATATGTTTTTAACTTCGTAAAACTTGCGAATGTACAACATTCTTTGCTGTCCCATTGTCTGTGCATATACAAAGCCTTATATACTTATAATGACGTCATATGCAAACCCTCTTTTTACAAACAAACAAACATGCATACATACAAGTTATTTCTACATGGATAGATAGATAGATAGATATGCATATACACTATAAATTAACTACGTAAAACTTGCGAATATACAACATTCTTCGCTGTCCCATTGTCTGTGCATATAAATAGATTGTCAGGTTTACCGACCATTGAAAATCCAACATACAAATGTCCATGGGAAAAACAATCCGTATTAAGATCTATACCGCATTTTTCTAATGATTACCCTTGAGCTTTGTTGATGGTGATTGCAAATGCTAATCGAATTGGGAATTGCAATCTTTTAAATTGTCTAGGTAGATCCGTTAGAACCATGGGAATGCAAGGAACAAGAACAGCCTCACCTTCAAAAGGCCTTGTCAAGATTGTTGCCTCTATTACGTTTTCCATTGTTTTGTTTTTTTACGGCAAGTTGCGTGCCATTGCAAAGCTTTGGATGGTTAATATTTCGTAACAGTATTCTTGGTACGCCTATTTTTAGTTATAGCACGTGTGGCGGAAACCCTGGGAGATCCAGGGAATTTAAAAATTTAGATGGATAATTAACCGCTTCATTTGATTCCAGAACTGTGTCAACTGACTTGTAAATTACTTCCTGGTCTCGAATCTTGGTCAAAATAATATTGTTGATTTTGTGGACGTCTTTATTCTTTGCTGCCGAAATCGCTCGCTCACTGAGCCACTTATGATTTTTATAATTGGTTAGAATATTCTGAAATAGTTTTTCAACCAATTCATTTTTGGACGTCACTAAATTACAGAATTCAGCAGGCAGTTGTATACGTCCTGAAATTGAGTCTACTGGGAGCTTTCCGTTCCTATTGCCAGGAATTGATCTGGAAATATTTCACCAGAGTCATCGTTTTGCAATCGGACACGCATATTTATAGTTAATTTTAATGTCTTTACGTGTGCCCATAAATTAGAATTTTTCAGGCAAGCATACATTTCGTCCGCAGGGGTTGATCTAGGTATTATAGGTAATGTTTGCCTGAAATCTCCCGCAAGCAATATTAATGTGCTGCCAAGGGGTTTCAAATTTCCTTGCAAATCTCGCAATGATTGCCCCAGAGCCTCGAGCGATTTTGTATGTGCCATTGTGCACTCATCCCAAATAATAAGTTTGGATTGCTGCAATACTTTACCCATTCCAGATGATTTGGAAATATTGCACGTGGGAGTTTCTGTAGAATGCAAATTCAGAGGCAATTTCAAAGCGGAATGAGCAGTTCTTCCACGAGGCAGTAACGTTGCGGCTATTCCTGACGACGCAATTGCCAACGTTATGTAATTTTTTGATTGAATTGATGCCAGAATCAATTTTATCACAAACGTTTTACCAGTACCTCCTGGCGCATCCAAAAAGAAGATTTCTCCAACGTTGTTATCTACACAATGCATTATCTTATCATAAATGTTTTTTTGCTCAGACGTTAACTTGGAAATATTATTTTCTACATACGACAATAGATCACTCGTGTTGTAACTTTGTTCACGATCCAATTCTACACATGTCGAAAGAGCAGCGTTACGATTAGGTGAAGGCATTCCTAAATCCTGAAGAGGTTTGTTTGCCATACATACGCACAAATCTTCAATAATAACTTAAGAGTAGTTATAAATTTATGATGTAAAATCAAATGCCATATCTGACGTCTCTAACCGCTTTCGATGGAGTATATCCTCGGCCATTTTCGATTTATATTTCTCCCATAACTCTGTAGGAGCTGAAGGAGAGCAAGTTGTCAGTAAAATTCCAAACAATGCACGACTTTGACTTGGAGTTGACGTTTCGCACGCGTAATTGATGCAGCTATCCCAGAGTTGGTCATTCTCTAATAAATTCAGAGCTTGGCATGTACTACGTTAAGTGTCATGTATAGTACCGTTTACTGTTCTCAAATACTCTAAGGACGTCGGACCGGGTACATTCACCAAAAGCAGGCGGAGAAAGAAGCATTCATGTTGATTGGGGTGAATGGTGTAGAGTCTTCCTATCGTGGTATCTTTGAAGATCGTAGGTTGGCCGTCGACTGAACTACCCTGTTTTCGACGTTCAAATGATTTATTTTTAGAATACCACGTGTAATACGAAGGCACTTCAGTATACAGCAATTTTTTTGCAAAGGAATCATTTTGACATAAAGAAAAGAAAGCAGTTAACATTGTATCCGGTGGATTCAGGGCTCTTTGTTGCACGTTGGATTCCGAAAAATAAACACGTTGACCATTCAGTAAATGTACCGCTAAGTGAACAACAGCTGGACTTCGTTCATGTATCGAAAATGAAAGAATTCGCCAAACAGCTTCATTACTGCTTATGTATCTTCCAGCCTGATATTCTACGATTTCGTCGATATCACTGATTTCGAACTGCAAGCCAAAACCTGCCATGTCGCTGCGTTTGTTGACGTATTTACATATGCATTTGATTGCCTTCACGGACTTACAGTATTCAACGTTTATGTGTGCATTAAATGTTTTTGATAATAAATGTGAATATGGAACAACCCGCTGGTTATCTATTTCGATGGTGGTACCGTTATACTTCTTTATTATTGCTGTTTTATCGCCATCTTCAATAGATCTTCTTCTATATAGTGGGTAACCATCATTGCCAGTAATTGTGTTGGGTACTAAAAGTCGAGGATATTGCTTTGTGCACCTTCCTTTGGCCATGCATGGTGATTTTTCATTCAGAATTAGTCTATAAATTATAATTCATTGCGCTGTATTTCTTATCCGTTTGTTTGTTACTGGATGGATCTATCAATTTATTATTAAAGTGATAGCCATCGGCTCCATCCCAAAAAATTATAGGATATTGTAGGGTACCGTAGCATCGATGAGTTTCAGCAATTCTTACCAACTGAGCATTTCGCTTATGAAGAATAATATCTCGAGGTGAAAACTGATCAGGACCATAACGATTGCCACTTCGTCGATAGTTTGAACATTGTATATACGCACATGTTCGCCAGTAGGCGTTTTGTCAGCGGAAATAACAATTTTATGCGTATCAATAGGCATCAAATCGATTGCTGTTTTGAATAGGCGCACTAAATCATTATTTTCGTGGAAAAGATGTCCCAATTGGGAAACGATAGTCCTTTCAACGTCGGGAGAAATTTCGTAACGTGCATTCAATTCAGAGTTGCTATCACTGATGAAGTGCAGTTGTAAAAATTTATGATAAATTTGCCCTTTTACTTTGAAAGTAGGCATAAATTGATCTTCATTTTCGATTTGGGCACCAAACGACGTCATTTGGAAACATGAGTTATATTTTCTGATGTTTAATAAAAAACGCTTAGATTCTGCGGTAGGTCCAGTAAGCAAAGTCTTCAATGGCTCTGGTGGTGCAGCCAGTTGAGGAAGTTTAACTTTTCCTGAGGCGCAACACATTCCAATTGTTTCACCATTAAATTTCATGGCCTCTCAATAGGGACAAATTTTAGACATAGTCCCGATTTGAACCCATCTACTCAAGCTATAATCATCGACTGGGCTGTACCTGAATGCCAGGCGATAATTTTCAGGTTGCTCTTGTGATTCCTCGGCACGCTTTCTTTTGGCAATATCTCTTTGAGCCTCAAGCCTGTTTTCACGTTGTTCTTGTGATTCCTCGGCACGCTTTCTTTTGGCATTATCTCTTTGAGCCGCGAGCCTGTTTTCACGTTGTTTTTGTGATTCCTCGGCATGATTTTTTTCGGTAATTTCTCTTTGAGCCGCAAGCCTGTTTTCACGTTGCTCTTGTGATTCCTCGGCACGCTTTCTTTTTGTAAGTTCCCTTTGAGCCGCAAGCCTGTTTTCACGTTGCTCTTGTGATTCTTCGGCACGATTTCTTTTGGTAATTTCTCTTTGAGCCGCAAGCCTGTTTTCACGTTGTTCTTGTGATTCCTCGGCACGCTTTCTTTTGTTACTTTCTCTTTTAGCCGCAATCCTTTTGGCATTATCTCTTTGAGCCGCTTCCTCGGCTGTTTCTTCTGCCATTGTAGGATTTATACTAAAATTTCTCGCACGATTTGATTCCTCGGCTGTTTCTTCTGCCATTGTAGGATTTATACTAATTATTCTCTTTGAATCACAAGCCTTATATACTTACAATGACGTCATATACACATCCTTATATACTTATAATGACGTCAACTTATAATAACGTCATATACAAACATACAAAATACATACATGACGTCATAATGCTCAATCCTTATAATGACGTCAGTCGTCAAACATACATACAACTTATTTTTATATATATAGATTTGAATGATTAAAAATAGTAGTACTTTTTAGGCCTAACATCAACATGAAGTCTTCTGTTTCAACAGCCCCGCCTACTTACGACCAAAGTATGAGGTCATCTGAGCTGAAAACTCTTGGAACCGAGGAAGATATGATAAAAGCACGAAGTTTAGTTGGGCCAGACACTATTATCCATGCTGCCCTTCGTCCGAGTGAAAGTGCCATTAATACTGTTGCTTATGCTCCGTTAAAGACATTCGCAATTATTCCTTGCTTTTGGCCATTTTTACTTTGTTTTCCCTGTAGCTTACACGAAGCTTCAAACATAAAAAAATGTTTAAAAAACACCCTATATATCATCACAAGCGACCGATTTATTATTTCTGTTGATGACTACTCCCCACCCTGTGGCTGCTGTTCGCAAACAACAGGCCTTGATTCTGGAGAATACTATTGTGGAAGTAGCAGTGGATAACAGAGGCCAAGGCTGTACGATATTTAGGGTATCTAAAGTCATGATACAGTTCGTGTCAACGACAGCACTTCTGATTGTTGATAATCCAGCAGAAGTAGCAGATTTGATCCGAGAGCTTAGACGAAGCAACAAGAAAGTTGGAAGTAGACAAGTAACTATTCAGCAGCCAATTGAATCTCAGCCGGAAGTTCAGAAGAGGATCTTTGTCGCGGCTTATAATTCTCCAAACAGCTTCTCCATTATTAATTTAGGTGATGATCCACAGAGGTGGCAAGAGTTCCAAAATGAAATAAGAGGACGCCTTAATATTCCTAACCATCTATCTTTGATGTTCAAACTAGCTGACATTAATGCAGAAGTGAACTGTGCGTCAGATTTGAGCTCGAACGATAGAATACTGGTTTTCTTTTAAACACTAAATTCCTAACAAGAAGCTTTCGATTTTCTTTTAAAATGAAATATGTTTTATTTTTGTTCTTAAATATTGTAAATACAATTTAGGGAATGGATAGCTTAAACTTTTTACTTGCACATTAATCAGCAAGAAAAATAAACATTAACCGATTTGGTATATTAATATTTGGTTGTTTTTTTCTTTTCTTGAGGAGAGGGGGGAGGGTATTTTTAAAATTTACCTCTAAAAATAATTCACTACTCATTGACCTTGTCTATGACAAAGAAGTTCTTTAAAATATACATATTTAAGTGTAAGTTAAATTTTTGGCTCAGGGAGGGGGAGAGACACACAAGATATAAAGACTTGGAAGACAGGTAATTAATATGAAGAATATAAAAATAATAAAGAGGTCACTGAACCTTGGATTTTGCTTTTGAGGCACCACCCTGAAGTCCCTTGCAGTCCTTATCTCAATCAGGTACTTTCTTCCTAAAACATCGATCAATTCATGTACTACATCAATCAAGTATATTTTTTCCTCTGTTTGGCATTCAGTTTTATGGTATAACTATTTAATTTTAATAATATTAATTAAAATATACATATTTTGAGAGTGACTCATATCAAGGAAATACACAATAATTTTTGGGTAGAGGGGTGGATGGGGGGTTGGGATGCTCAAGATTTAAAAATGCAGAACAGACAATTTGTATGAAGATTATGAAAAATTTTCGAAAAAGTCACTAAACCTTGAATTTTTGTTTTGGGAATAACTCTCTGAAGTCCCCTGCAGCCCCTATCTAGAGTAGAGACTCTTGCGCTAAAGAATCCAACAATTAAACTACTTCCTTTACCAAAAGATTTTTTTTTTTCAAATCTTGATTATCCAGAATTACTAGCTTGAACTAGGTGACTCTTCAGTAAATCAAACAGTTCGTGGTAACGAACTGTAGTAAGGAGCGACCCGGCTCAATAGTAACCAAAACTATAAAAAATTGAATTTTGATATCAATAGCTACATCAAAAGAATTGCATTTTAATGCTGATTTTAAATATATAAGTTTCATCAAGTTTAGTCTTACCCATCAAAAGTTACGAGCCTGAGAAAATTTGCCCTATTTATCTTGTATGACAGATGGATTTATTGGGAGTGAAGCTGTCTCTCGTGAAAAGCTAGACCTGGGGCCCATGGGGGCCCCGCTTGTAACGGAACACGGTGCATATGTGGTTGTCACGTAATGGCGGTGAATACAAGGGTGTTGCGTAATGGCAGCGCAGACATGGGGTATTACTTAGTGACGGTGCACATGGGGGATATGGCGCAATCTTACAGGCCAATATTAACTAATGATGGGGGGCAAAAGTGAGTGTTACGGAATGACAGTGCGCACGTGGGGTGTTACGTTATGACAGCACATGCGTGGTATGTTACGTAATGACGGTACACACTTCAGCGTTACATAAGAATTTAAGAATTTTTTTGGGGGATTGCTTTTTTGTTCAAGGTATTTTTTTTTCAAAATACTTTTATATTCTAATGATTTTGCCCCGATTAGGGTTCCAAAGAGTCCTTTCCATCCAATGGAACTACGCCCTATACAGCTGGACCAGCAATCTATTTCTAATGTTATAATTCAGAAAATAAATTCTACGAAATAAATACGAAATAGTTGTGCTATACGAAATGTTGTGCTATACGAAATAGTTTCTTTCAGATTTGCTCCAATGGGCATGCCCAGATAAGCAAAGATGCTATCAGAAGGATCTTCAAGGCCAGATAGACTTAATAAACTTTGATATCCTTTATAGTTAAATGGCAGAAGAACTGTTTTATAAGTAATAAACCTCAAACCAGTGTGCTTATACTCTTCTTGGAAAAGCTCAAAAGTCGAAGAGCATCCTTGGAAAGTGCAGGAAGGGTTCAGTAAGTCATCCACAAACGTAATTTTTGAGAGATCAACTCCTTTGAAGATAAATGTATAGTTCAGTTTATACTGAGCACCAGCAACACAATTATTGAACAAAGCTGGAGAAGTCTGAGCTCCTTGGCGTAGAAATTACAAGCTCAGAAATAGCAGACTACCATCGTTAATTTTAACTTTCAGATTTCTATACATATATCTTATACAAATAATTTCCACGATATTTGCACTTTTCATATGGGCCTCACGTGAAACCTGGTCAAACATATCCGAGTAAAAGGCTTTGCAACATCAAGGGCACATAGAATCAAGAAATCATTTCGTCCTCAATATCCTTTAGCACATTTACAACTAGAAAGAAAGCGTGATCTCTACTTAAGCCTCGCTGGGACCCATGCTGGCGAGATGGGGTGGAACATTTTACTTCAATGTCTTTTATCGTAAATGACTTGAAGAGCTTAAACATAGTACACGAGACGGTAAAGGGGACGATAAGGGCTGTACATGGAAGCGTCTTTCTTGCCCTTTTTAAGGTCGGGATTTATTCGTCCGATTCAAAATTGCATTGGGATTACACCGTGGACCAGGATCATGTGAAACATTAGAGCTATATGTTGCTCGATTAAAGGAACTGCAAGTTACAGGTACTTTGCTGAAATAAAATCAACACCAGAAGAAGATTTCGTCTCTTAATTTTAGAATCAAAGAGTGAACAGCACTTGGCGACACAAATAGTAAAGATTTCGTCTTATTTGAAAGAACAAGGTGTAGTCGTTTTTCATTAAGCACCTCTTTGCTTCTGTCGGGTACCGTAAACTCGCTCTCGAAATATTCTTCCCACTTTTTTTTCAGTCACACTGGTACTGTTGGCTTTTGCAGGCTTATTCTACTTCCAGAGTTTGGAGTGGTATTTAACAACACCGATCACATTTTTGTTTCGTATGGAGCCTCAGGTCATTTACTAAGCCATCTCACGGGCGACCATAATCATTTTAAATCGAAAGCTAGAGCTTAGCAGAATTACGCTCATTTACTAGAGCTCCGTTTTTTGACCAGTCTTCGACCTGAGACTTTTTACGAACACATCGAAGAGGAACAGCTCTTATTTGAGCAAGTTTCAGCCCGGAATTTATTTGTGCCAAGTAGGATGTGAGGTCAATTGAGGTATTCTTTTCAATTTGAGGCACAACAGCATGATCGCATAAAAGATTGAAAAGCACTTTGATTTTGCTCAGTGTCTCTTCACAGACTCTACAGAAAGTCTCTCTCGATACATTTTTCCAATCTCAGTATAAAAACCAATGCGATTCTTTATTTTCAGCCATAGGCAGGGATGATAGAAAGCAAGTAGAGATGGGAAGGGGGTCCGAATAGAATCCTTTTTTGTAACTTTGACCTAGTGACTACTGAACAAAACAACAACATGTTCTATGTTAGAGGTTGAGGATAACAGCCCAATATATGAAAATTTATCACTTTTAGGCCAGGCACAACAGTCGGAAGGAACACAGCCCCAAAAGAGTTGCTACCAGGGAGACATCGCGTTTCTTAGATCTACGTTAAAATCTCCGCCGACGATAACCCTTTGAGAGGCTACTTTTTTTAAGAACTTAACCTAAAAGCTTGAAGGTGGGTACAAACTCAGACTGTTCAGACATGTTCAGACATCAGACTGTTCGTTTTCGTAATTTGTAGGCTTTTCGAGAAGTTATGTTCCATCAAAATGACCAATTTATTGCACATTGCCGTAATCTTCCGTGTAACATGTGCTGTAATTTCACCTGGGATTGAGGGGACTTCTTTTAGACCAAAAATAAGGAATGTAGGCAGAGTAACTTTATCGTCATGGCAAGTCTGTATTAGTTTGATCATTTCCTACACATTGTCGTTGTCATTGTCACTCACAGCAACCTTCTTTGCTATAAAGGACAGTTCGCTTTTTCCCATAGAATCTCATTTTCTTTCATAATGTCGTTTTCCTGGAAAAAACTGGGCTGCTCTCTTCGCGACTTCATCATGCTTTTTTATAATTTTCACTGCACTGACAAAAAGTCAAACGCGGCACTCCAAATTAGTTTACCGGAAAGGTTAAGATTGACCTTTGATTGGCAACTTCAAGATTGTTTCGTTCATTTTTAGACTTCTCACAGCCCTTAGAGCTTATTTTTCCTATGTTTGGAAAAACATCTAGTTTTGAGATTCAGAGAGACTGCATCTTTCGTTTAAAGATCTAAGAGTGCTGATTAATCGCTGTCGTCTTTAAAATGACAATCATATCTCTGCCCTTTCTACCAAAAGTAGTCCCAGGAGGGAGGAGGAATCATTGTCTCTGGGAACAAAAATATTATTCGGAGCTCACTCGTTTTATTAGAGTACTAAATATTTAAAAAATGACAATTTTTGGATATGTCGCTCTTTTCCAACGTTAGTTTAAGAAAATTTATGTTAACCGAAATAATGCTTAATAGACACTCGAGAATGTGTTTGTGATATGCTCACAAGCTGCGATAGAGACGTGAATAATCTGTCAGGAAATGCTTGCTCTCACTAGTCCATCACTAAGAAGTTATCATGTCAAAAAGCCTTGCCATAGCTGTTTTACTCTAATTTTTGGTTTATAGCTATAGATACTCCTTTCAGTACGTCTGAAAGAGTTTCCAATGGGAAATTCGTAGTCACTTTAAAGAAAGGAGACTTAGTAACAACTGTTAAGATCATCGCGATTTATAGTCGCTCTCATATGCTGGTCTTCTTTTACACTGTAGCGTCCTTAGCCCAAGACCGACGACCAGGGCCAAGTCTAAGGGGCTATAGGAGGCAAGCACCTCGGGTGGCATGCTCTTGGTGCTTGTTCCCCCCCCCCCTGACAAAAAACCTAACTCTGGCGATGTCAAAGAATCAGAATTTGTGGACGAATCAGAAACTGCCAGTAAATCAGAAGCATCAGAAACAAGCAGAGTACCGTATACTTTTGGATGATTGAGGATTAAGACTAGTCGTAGATTACACGTGCGAAATATCGTGCAAAACGTTTTGCTTAACATTATTTTTGACACAATTTACCAGTCTTTTTTCAAACTAAACTTTCTCATATTCAAAACACAAGCGGGGGGCAGGGGAGCTAACATAGCAATATTGGCTCATTTGCCGATGAAATTGGGCTTTTATGACCTCAAATTTTCGTCTTTGAATGTGAATACCTTCCTTACAACTGAGTACAGTGGTACAAATATTAACATTATACAAAACTATATGAAAAGAAGAAAAAATCGGAAGGAACTGACAAATTTGTTCTCCTTTTCTTACCATGTCTTTCACAGCACTATACCCCTAAAAGCCTTGGGCAGAATATGCTACTGGTTGATTTTTAACATAGTTTCTTCCCTTAGAATTGTGTCTGTTGAAATTCACTTTAAAGGAAGCAACAGACAGGATTTTCCATTCAAATTTGTTTTTTCCACTGATCTGAAGTACAATTGTAGAACAAGAGTTATTAATGGTATTCTCATCAAGGTGTCCTACATAGCCCGTTTTATATTATTTAATTCAATATTATCATAATACAAAACTGTTGGAAGAGAGGAAAAAATCAGAACAAATTGACAAGGTCGTTCTCCTTTTTTATGATGTCTTTCATAGCACTAGCCCCTAAAAACCTTGGGTAGAATATACTACTGGTCAACTTTTTGCCTAATTTCGTCCCTTAGAATTGTGTCTGTCTAATTTCATTTTAGAAGAACCAGCAGACAGGATTTTTCATTCGAATTTGTGTCACAAAAACTTAACAATAGTTTAGTTTCTGGTTATGTGAAGTAAAATTGTAGCACATGAGTTATTAATGACCTTCTCTTCAAAGTGTCATATATAGCCTGTATTATTTGTCGCTTGTATGGGCCTTCAGTTTCAATAAGTCGATTATAGTCATAGCTGAGTGCCACAACAAGAAGTCGACTTTTCAAAATCGAAGCAAAGTTTGTTCAGGTTCAAAAAGTCAAAAATTTATTTTCATTTTCGTTTTAACGAAACGGTCGAAATAATTCAAACGAATCAGGATTCCGTTAAAAATTCTGAGAGAAAACTATTTTTTTCATAAAAAAAGAAAAGGTCCGCAGAGTAATAATGTCTAAAGAATAACGCCCACTCCTTGTGGACAGTAAACCTTACTGTAATGGTTCCTTGACCTTGAATTGGACTTTTTTTTTTAATAAGTCAAAGTCTATGGCACCGCTCTCACTCCAAAACATTTTGAGACAGGTACCAAACGTGGTGGAATTATGCGGAACTTGTGGTGTTGCGAGATGTACACCAGAAAACGGGAAGTCAACGCTCCCTCACCAAAATCAATCAGCTATTTGAATTTTTCATTCCATAAAACACCGTCTAATAAAATATAATTAATAGGCCTATATCTTTTGCTAAAATTGTTGTCTTCCATCAATTGTTCCCTACAACTTAGCAGTGTTACAAAGAGAGTAGTGTGAGGGAGGGTAGGATAGGTTGGTAGCCATGTCTAGCGCCATAAGTAAAGATGAACATTTCCCAACAGAAAAACATTTCCAAGGGAAATATCACCACTTTTTTGGTGATCTAATCTGTAAATGTGTATGATGTCAACTAGTGTATGTAGTCACTATTTCCAATCCTACATATTACGATAAGATAAGCTGAGTAAACAAAGCCAAGTAATGCAATAAGCAGAAGTTGAAAAATCAGTCGAAATTCAAGCGAACAAAATCATTGAACTGAAACATTTGAGGTATGGTTTTCATTTTGATTATGCGCTGAAATCCTTACTTTAGAGTAAGGATCTTAGCTATTCGTTCATGTTAATACTTAAGAGGCCAACAGACTATGACCTTTATTTATGTACATTAGCTATAGTTCAATATGAATACTTTGCAATATTCTAGTCTTCTTTTTACCTTCTGCTCAAAAAATAATGTTACATGTACGATAAGTATTATATGGCACTCCAAATTTGAGACAACGTTCTTGTTTTGAGACAACGTTCTTATGCACAACGGTCTTGTTCCGTTGTTCCTGAAACTCGTAAAAAAAACTTAGGTGACTATTAAAACACTTAGAACTTGATGTTAAGACTCAAAACCTTTTTCCAAAACTTAACCCTTAATATTGAAACTTAAGCTGATGCTGCTGAGTGATTTAGCTCCACAGCTTTAACTAAGGGGTTGCCCACTTCTCACCACATGGTGTACATCTCGAAACGAACATCTCATTACACCTATTACACGTAGCTGCTAGTGAAATGTAGATTGAGTGGGTAAAAGAGTTCACGACCTCACTAGCATGTAGCCGTCTCAACATTATTAACCGATTCATTAAATTTAAAAAAAAAAATGTATTTCCTAACAGCTCAAAACAGGTTTATTGATGGAAGATTTTTTTGAGGGTTGTCTGGCCTTTTTGGGTGTAATGTGTTTTGAAAATAAACAGTTATAATATGAACTAAAAAATTATTATGATATGGAAGCCTTAATACTTTTTAACAGTTTTTCGGTGATTGCGAGAGGTGACCCGCTCCTCACCACCTGGTGTAAATCTTGAAAACACCACTTGAGGGTGTGCCATGCATAGTGCAGCTCCACTGTGCAGTACCATGCATGGCTTATTCATCCCTGTGCATACAATTATTGAAAGTGTGAAATGCTTTGGCTAATTCAAATAAACAGATTATCCTTGTTAAAATAAATATTTAGATAAAACAAAACAGCTAATCACTGTGTTCAAAGTCATAAACAAACATTACGCCTTATATTAAAAGTGCTTTAAATAGATTCCATACTTCTATAAAGAATTCCTTTCTAGTCTTTTTAAGATCGCGATCATAGCTGTAAAAACCTCTCTACTAAGTCCCCTGCTTTCCCCATGCTTGGATATGATTCTTTCTTTTTGTTTGATTTTGTATCAAACTTCCAAATCACCTTAAAACCATCCCTGGAACGAAATGTTTCTGTTATGAAAAAGGGAAGACGAAAAATAAACATTGGAGGGAAACTTACATCTGGCTTTATCCCTCCGGAATTTCTCCTGAACTCGCATTGAAATTATGATAGAAGATATAGAGGAGTTATTTTGCAGGGGACCAACTTAGAATACCCTTCGGGACGAGTACCTATTTTTGAAAAATGTCCTGTTTCATACTTGGAGGAGAAACAGTTTAAGAAGTAATAGGTCGCTTTATTCAGGCAGTTTATAACTGGTCGTTGAGGGTGTAGGGAAGAGAGGAATGCGTTTGGGGTTGAACTACAATGAACTTCAAGTATTTTACCCTCTGCAATCACAGCTGCTCTAATATTTTACCGTCGATATTTGACATTTCTTCTAGTTACCATTTCGTAACTCCTGTCACTGAGTAGGGTTAGCCCGTAGTCACAGAATATTGTTTATAATTTTTTAATTCAAAGAAAAAATCCGACCAATGACTCTAAAATATCGAGAGAGGGCTCATTTCACCAGAAATTAAAAGTTCTAGAGCCCTTTTGATGTGACAAAAATAATTGTCCATCATTTTGGACTTTATAAACATCCAAAAGGCTGTAAAAGACATTCTGAAGACTAAAAAGGTTGAAAATTTTCAGCGCTGTTTGAAGGGGGGTCCTATTCAATTCTTTTGAATTTAGGAAAGGTCTTCGAATATGTTTTTGCTGGGAATGGCTAATACCCCACCTATTTGGCTACAGCACTTCCTCAAAACTGGTAGTGAATTTAATTATAATAACAGTGCTTTGTTTTGGTATTATTTTAAGCTGAAATCAATTGATTGCAGAAATACAACAAATTCAATAAAAAACTGCATCATCAAAAGCTGATTCTTTGTTCAATTAAATTACCATAAAATCGTAACTGATTTTCTTAGACACAAAATAATAGCAATTCAGTTGTAGTCATTTCTTGTTTTTAAATCAGCTTATCAAGTATTCAGGAGGGAAAGTAAGAAAAAAACCTTTAAAAAAGGCTTAAAATTAAACTTAGGAAACAAAAACAATAAAAAACAATAAATTTAAGAAACAAACAATAAAACTACGCAAAAAAGAAATAAATAATAAACAGTCTAATAACAAGGAAAATTAATTTTTTTTTAATTTGTTGTCATACGCTCATTGTACCATGAGAGTATGGTTAAGTCTTGGGCGTGCACGCGTTAGTTAGATATCTTAGTATGGTTAATGAAACTTGACCTAGCTTGAATGAAGCTAACCTAGCTTTAAATAGATGTTAATTATCACAAAAAAATGGCAGGAAGATAAGATACTAGATAGATAAGAGTTCCCATTACTTATATTTAGTTCCATATTAGGCAGGATAAGGGGTAAATTTCTCCCCAATTGAAGAACACTCTTCTTTTTGGGCTAGATTAAATAATTTTGGCTTAAAACTCATTTTGTAAGCCCACACCCTCTTTTCCTTACCGTGAAGTATTTGATTCTGGAGCAATCCTCTTTGAGTGTTATCTTCGTCTTTTTATTATCATTGTTATGATGTAATTTGAATGATTAAAAATATTAGTACTTTTTAGGTCTAACAGCAACATGAAGTCTTCTGTTTCAACAGCCCCGCCTACTTACGACCAAAGTATGAGGTCACCTGAGCTGAAAACTCTTGGAACCGAGGAAGATATGATAAAAGCACGAAGTTTAGTTGGGCCAGACTCTATTATCCATGCTGCCCTTCGTCCGAGTGAAAGTGCCATTAATACTGTTGCTTATGCTCAGTTAAAGACATTCGCAATTATTCCTTGCTTTTGGCCACACCTCATTTGTGTAGGTCCGTGTCTCTGCTTCACCGCTTCAAATATTAAAGAATGTTTAAAAAACACCCTGTATATCATCACAAACGACCGACTTATTATTTCTGTTGAAGAATATTCCCCACCCTGTAGCTGCTGTTCGCAAACAACAGGACTTGATTCTGGAGAATATTATTATGAAAACATTGTGGAAGTAGGTGTTGATAACAGAGGCCAAGGCTGTACGATATTTAGGGTATCTAAAGTGAGGCTACAGTTTGTGTCAACGACAGCACTTCTGATAGTTGATAATCCAGCAGAAGTAGCGGATCTGATCCGGGAGCTTAGACGAAGTAATAAGGAAGTTGGAAGTAGACAAGTAGTTATTCAGCAGCCAATTGAATCTCAGCCGGAAGTTCAGAAGAGGATCTTTGTCGCGGCTTATAATTCTCCAAACAGCTTCTCCATTATTAATTTAGGTGATGATCCACAGAGGTGGCAAGAGTTCCAAAATGAAATAAGAGGGCGGTTTAACATTCCTAACCATCTATCTTTGATGTTTAAACTAGCTGACATTAATGCAGAAGTTAAATGTGCGTCAGATTTGAGCTCGAACGATAGATTGCTGGTTTTCTTTTAACCACTAAATTCCTAACAAGAAGCTTTCGATTGTCTTTTCAAATTAAATCTGTTTTTTTAAGTGTAAGTTAAATTTTTGGTTCAGGAGGGGGGGAGACAAACAAGATATAAAGACTTGGAAAACAGTTAATTAATATGAAAAATATAAAAATAATAGAGAGGTCACTGAACATTGGATTTTGTTTTGGAAGTGCCAACCTGAAGTCCCTTGCAGTTCTTATCTCGATCAGGTACTTTCTTCCTAAAACATCGATTAATTCATATACTACATCAATCAGGTATACTTTTTCCTCTGTTTGGTATTCAGTTCCACATTCTTTTATGGTATAACTATTTAATTTTAATGATATTAATTAAAATATACATATTTGAGAGTGAATCATATCAAGGAAATGCACACTAAATTTCGGGTAGAGGGGTGGGTCGGTGGTTGGGATGCTCAACATTTAAAAATTCAGAACAGAAACTTTGTATGAAGACTGTGAAAAATTTTCAAAAAGTCACTAAACCTTGAATTTTTGTTTTGGGAATGCCTCCCTGAAGTCCCCTGCAGTCCCTATCTAGAGTAGAGACTCTTGCGCTAAAGAATCCAACAATTAAACTACTTCCTTTACCAAATGATTTTTTTTTCTTCCAACTGTTGAATATCCAGAATTACTAGCTTGAACTAGGTGACAATTCAGTAAATTAATAAAAGAAACGTTATTATTTAATGTTAAATTAATTATTTATTATTATTTAAATTAATAAAAGAAAAATTATTAAATTAATAAATTAATAAAATAATAAAATTATTATTATTAACACTCAGCTTTTTTATTTAAGCACAAATTGAAAAAGTGATGAAGGCTATTGTATTAAGAGTTTGGGGTGCAAGCATATGTAAGAAAACTAATGTTAAGAAGACTAAGTTGCTTAGACTACGAATAAATAAAACTGAAGAATTAATGTTCGTTAATTAGAAGATCTATCCAGTGGATAGCGTCACTTACCTGGGTAATAACATTAGTAAAGATGGTAAATGTAGGGGAGATATAAAAAACTAAATAGCGAAGGTCCAGGTTTTTTGTTTGGCGAAAAAGGAAGTTATATCTGTGAACCAGGACATGTTTATTGGAAGCTATATTATTGACAGTGGTCAAGCATGGTTCTGAAAAGTGGTTGCTTTAGAAGACAGAGGAAGATTTGTTAGCTGTCTTCAAAAGGAATTGGCTACAGGTAGTTTTGGGTACCCGTTTGACTGACCGTAGTAGAAAGTGTTCTTGACAGGGGCGTCGTTTGATAGGAAGTGAGGGGGGCAGTTATCCCCAAGAAAGTGGAGAAAAAGTTATTTTATGTCTAGATAACTTCGAAGACCACACTGCCTTTCCATGACGAAAATATAACAGTTCAAAATAGGGACGAAAACTTTTAATTGAACTTGAAACAAATATAAAATTTTTAACTGATATTTCGGACACATATACAGTGTCAATCATCAGCAGTAAAACATGGACCCCTCTTACCCCCCTCCCCAACAAAAATGCTGGAGATTTACCCCTGCTTGACACTACTTTTTTTAAAGTATTTTAAATATGTAAGAATTAGTTGTTGCAACAAATACATCTGTGAGAAATGCAATTGACATAATTTTATACGGAAATTCATTTTATACTAATTGTCTTCCACCATGAAGGGCTTCAAGCTCTTTTGTTGATGCATCAAAGTCACGTAATTCGGTATGAATACTTTTCCGGAGTATTGATGATTCTAGTTCTCAGCCATCTGAATAAGCTACAATGTATATTCGTAGTCACACAATTGGGGAGGGAGTGAATACTCTAAGAGCGGTAAAAGAAAACTTACACTAAAACCTGCTATGACGGTTACAGAAATTGCCCTAGAACCAATATTTCCCAAGTGATATTCATATAAGTTATATTTTATAGGATTTTTACGATTTGGAATCCACAAATCCTTCCAATGGAGATAAAATTTTCCACGTTAGTTCAGTTTCAACAATTAAGGGATGTGGTTGAAGAAACAATACAGGGGGGGGGCATGCTTTGCTCTTTTGCTTCCTTTTTTTATTGTATTTATTTTCTTCATGAATAATTCAATATAATTGATTGAATAGTCCAAAGAGCATGAATAACTTATAAAAGTGGAAACTGGTAAGAGCATCGACAAAAAACTATCAGCGCCATCTTCCGTTTGGAGAAACTTGGCATATTTTCATTTAACAGAATTAATTATTATGTTTGAGCTAACAAATTGGGTCACTCACCTGAGACTCTAGAGGGGTGGGCCCTCTAGAGTTGCATGAGTTTTCCAACACATGCAAAGTATCATTTTTTAAATTTTCTTTTTAGCCAAAATTCTTTT
The DNA here is from genome assembly GCF_032884065.1 of Artemia franciscana. NCBI lineage: Eukaryota > Metazoa > Arthropoda > Branchiopoda > Anostraca > Artemiidae > Artemia > Artemia franciscana. The sequence continues at coordinate 25,913,900 of NC_088880.1, read as the reverse complement.
TTTTTAATCTCATTTTTCGTGACTAAGTAATCCAAGATGAAAATTTTTATTTTGACTATTCATGAAAATATTTTTACTCGAGAAATATCTCATAAATCCTCTAAATGTGAATCTTCTTGGCAGCATATACTCCACTTTTTTTTAGCTTCGCATACATCTTACCCCCTCATCACTACCACAATATAATTAAAAAACAACCACTCAGTTCATGCCCCTCTTCAGAGGCCGTTCCCGAGGGTAACTGTCCTGCTTCCCCCCCCTACTTAGATACGCAACTGCATATTTACAGAAAAGGTGTCCGATGACCAATATCCTGGAGAATCTCACCCAAGGACTGACAAACACTGACAAAGCTTCATGAATTATTAATCGGTACGCAGTAAAAAAAGAACAAAGAAAGCTCTTTGGATTTCTTTAAGAAGTCGAGTGTGTCGATAAAAAATTTTAACTTATGGAATAAATCATTTCTGGCTATTTTAACGCCACTTTACAGTAAATTAGGTTCAGGGACGCCAATTTACAAAAACATGGGTGGGGTGAGGAGATTTTTAGGAAGAAACAAAAACAGGTGTTTTGACTCCCTTTGTCAATCTTTGGGACGTGGAAATGCCCCCCCCCCGTCCTAAACTGGTACATCCAATTAGAATCTATGTATCTGCCAGATAAACTCCCTGCAAACTGCACTAAAACAGTAACTGTTTCTTTGAAATTGGGTATTTAGTCTCAGGGTTGGATTTTTTATTGCTAAAAACTTAATTTAAGCAATTTGAATTCCAAAGAATAAGAAAATTATTTATTTTTCAAAATGTTTCTATTTGAATATATTTCGACAATTCTTTCAAGCATGTAGGATTTTAGCCTGTAGCTTATGAGATAACTGATTGCTGGATCAAATCCACATGAAACCCAAAAACTCAAAAATAAACTTTTTATGGGGGCTTTCAAGTCCTAACTGAACCGATTTAAAACATCTTGGATACTAGTTGTATTTTTTTTTTGACATATTGTTATTTCTAATATTTTTCTTAATTTACAATATCGATACACATTCTATCTGTTATCAATAAAAATTTTAAAGCCTTGGTATTTTGATCTAGCCTAAATTGTGAGAGCTTATTAGGTGTAAAGCCAGAATCAAATTACATTTGTTTCTCCTGCTAATATTTATAATTTTTTTTGAATTTGTTCCAGAAATTATTCCCAATTTTTGTCGATTTTTCCGGATTTTCTAATTTTCCAGCTATTTTTTCAAAAAATTATTTTGAACTGATTCTATCACCTGACAACTAGTATCAAAGAGTTTATATGAGTTTTTCGTTTGGTTCAAACAAATAAGTTGTCTTAATGAAGCTCCAGGCGTGAGAACTTTGAATGTTACTTCTGAGTATGACCCTTTTTTGAGTTATTTCTTACTGAAGTAGGCTAGTTACATTTTTTCTGCAATGTTTGAAGTCTTTTTTGTTTTGATTTATGTTTTTTTACCTACTCAATTTATCACTGTTTGTATTCCACTTTTTTTGGTTTTGTGCGTAGAAATAAACTACAAACTACAACTGTATTTTTTACCTTTTTTTCATCGAAAGTATTAGTAACGTTTTGGTCAAAAATTTTTTAAATAACATGTCTCTAACAGCGTCAACTCTAGTTTCTTTTTCTTAATGCAATGGCTGTATTGTTGCCTTTGGTTTTATTGCGCTTGAAACGACCAGGAGTTATTAGTAGTGACAATAGATATTTAATAATAATAACTTACTGGTATTATTTGCTATTAACAAAATTTAATAACACCACAACGCAGTGATTGATACTTTGATGAATATGAAGCATCTTTTTGGGTTATATTTGGGCTTTTCAATTAGCTAAACACTTTCATTAGGTATTTTCTTTTGTTCAAAACTAAAAAAAAATGCCATTTCCTCACATGTAAAAAAAGAAGAAGATAAATAAGTGGTTCGGATTCAACATTGATACTTCCTATTACTCATTCAAAATTTATTTGTAATTCATTAATTTTCTATGAAAATTGATAAATTAACTAATTACTTAATATTACCTGGAATTTACATAACCCACCTTTGCCAAAGCCTGAGCTTGGTTACAGCTTTTTGCTTTATAGATTTCTTCAGGTAATGCTTACTGCTTAAACTTACGAATAAATAGAAATATAATATAATATCTAAAAATTTAGAACTTTCCATGCTGCTTTAATTTACAAACAAGTCTTTATAATAATTTCTTCCAAGCGGAATCGAAAATACAACGAAATAACTTAAAAGACTATCTATTTCACTATTTTTTAATGATGATTGTGACCTTTTCACCAGATTTTTTCAAAACACCATTTTCAAACTTTCCAGCTAATTCTTTAACATGAGGTGTACTACTTGAATCATAAGTTTGAATTTTAAAATTTGAAATATCTACTTTTGGCACTAAATCTTTTAATTCGGGTCGATTCTTCACAGTGTTCTCACTACCTTTTTCAATTCCTCTGCTTGATCTCAAGGCAGATGTCGTTGCTTCGATACCATTTTGCTTCAAACTTACGTTTTCATCAGCTCCACTTTTGGGCTTTAAATTAGAATTCTTATTATCATCGTTTTTCAATTTTGACACCTTTAATTCACCGGTACGACTTAAAAGTCTTCCTTCATTTTTTTTAAATTTCTGCAAAACTTCTTGTATCAGCTGACCTTGTTGCTGGGCTCCATTTTGCTGTTCAAGAGAACTAGTGGACACAGTTTTCTCAGCTATTTTGGCTGTTTTGTTTATTGACATTTTTTGATTATATGGTTGTGAACCATTTTGGTTGGCAATATAGTTCGATGAAGTAGTTTTACATTCACTTTGGGCTTTGGGCTCTGCAGCCTCCTTGTGAGTACCATTCACGCTTCTTTTATTTTTATCCGCAGTGGTATCTGGTCCATCTTCACCAGAAATCATGTACGCACTCATTCTCTGCTTAAGCTTAGATCGTGAAAGAGTTTCGCTAAGTTCTTCTTTAAGCATATTCTGTGTATGTGCTTCTCCAGATTTGAATTCAGACATTTCTTTAGGCGGTAAGAATTCAAGTTTTGTTGGAGGTGGTAGCTGACCTGGATTAGGATATTCCCCAAACGAAATTTGAACTGTTGATTTTGATTTTTTGAAACTATCAAAGTAGGTAGATGGTGGCTGAGGGGGCGGTGGCATTTTTTCTGGAGTTGCAAATGGGTCCACTAGGTCAGGGGATGAAGTGGTTGGCTTTGAAAGATAGATTCTTGTCGGAGCAGACACTCTTCTTAATGGCTGAAAGAAAAGAAGCGTTTAGAAGAAAATTGTATAATCATACTGGCTAGCATATACAAGGTATTTTACGTGTAAGAAATACACAACATTGAACTAAGACAGTCTTTACCGATGGTGCTGATCTACGTTTCATGCCCTTGAGCTAGGAAATGAAATGGGGTTTGGGGGCCGATTTTATGTGGAAGTAATAGTACTAAATGCTCAAAAAAAAATTTATTTCTGTCGGTACGAAGTGAGTGGCGTATGGGATTGAAAATCAGGAAAGCAGCTTGACAACTATGGTGTACATAAAATCAAATACTCATCAAATAAAATAAAAAAATAGATGGTAGGATTTTTGCAAGGGAGTACTCTCTATTAGAAATCATGCATAGAATATGGTGCGTGCAGAGCGTATCATAACTGAGTCAAGTGTTTTGGAGAGCGTGTCAAGCGTTTCAGAGGGTGTTCCAAGCGTGGTGGAATTTTTCCAGGCGCGGCAGAATAGTGCAGCACAAGTGGCGTTCTGAGATCTACGCCAGGTGGTTGGAACCCAGCTCTCTTTGGATTGTATTTGTGTTAGTGTATGTTAGTGTAGGACCTCTGAATAGTGCTAAATAGTCTTACTTCTAGAGAGTATCCATCAAAGTCAGGGGTTCATCAGGATAGTAACCTATGACCCACGATTTTGGTGTTGCACTTCAACGATACAAGAAGCAATCCCATTAACATTCCCCACCATTTTGGGTCCAACACCACGGTCCAAGCTGCTGTCCCCCTTGTACCTAATTTGATCTCCCGGGGATATAAAGTGATATGATGTTTGGATAGTCAGCTTTAACTCGTCCAAGGCTAATGTGTTACAAATTCACCAAATTGATCTAATAGTGGGCTTTAAGTCGACATCCCAACTTTATCTTTAAGGATGAAGCTATCCAGAGGGCTGACAAACTTTAGTCTTTTTGAAATTCTTTGCTCATCTGACCTCTCTCTGGGCATACATGTTGATCAGACCTAATCCACCTTTGCTAGAAAGCCGAGTGAGACTCTTTTATACCACTTGGTGGTAACAAGAGCCTTGTTACCATCCACCAATAGTTTCCCTATTTACAAATAAAGTATTAGGCCTATTGCTGAATATGGATTAAGCCCTCCTAAAAGGAGTACTGTTGGTTCTCCTAAAATCCCAGTGGCACAAATCCATAGAATCCAAATTAGGCACTCAAAGACGAGTTGCGGCACCAGTTGGGTCCCTCCTCCAATTAGGAGCTTGGCAAGGTGTAGATGACTGTTTTGAAATGTTGCATGCCCTACCCTCTCTTCAATAAGCTGTCTCTGCTTGAGCCACCGTTTACCAAACCAACACGGATAAAAAAAGACATGATACGGTTGGTTGACCTATAACTAAAAACCTTGTATAATGTACTTGAAGAACAGTTTTGTAAGACTTTGTAAGACAAATTTGACTTTTTTCTTGGAGACTAACGTAAGCTTGCTTGGCAATAGAAATATTTCCCATTTTCAAATTGCTTAAATGCCTTTTCAATACCTTTTCAATTTAAGAGAAACTACAAAGGAGCTTTAAAAGTATAATTGAGTAGACTGATAAAGCTAAATCTCAGCTAGTGGGCGATAGAAGAACTGTTTTTTTTTTTTATCTTAGAACATTAAAACCGTAAAAATGCGGAGAAATTCATACCGCAAAAATGCAAGGGGAGCGTAGATGTGCTAAAGTTTAGCTGAAAGGTAGTGACCCGGATAAGAAGAGGTACTTTATACAGTGAGAATGGCAGAATAACCCCTCGTGATTTTTACTTTTGACAAAAAAGAATGGGAACACAAAATTGAAATAAAGATGTCTTAATTCCTTAGTAAGATCTGTTTAGTTCAATTTACAAGAAAAAGAAATCAGTAAATTTCGGTACCCCAGGCTAGGAAGACCAATAGATAAAATAGATGGCTACCTTTCTGTATGTAAGGTAGGTCGATAAGGCATTATTTTCTTAAATAAAAAATACATAGTTCTGATTAGGGAATATTTTTGGTTCTTGGAGTAGACAAATGAAGTATACCAAAAAATAACAGTTATCTTCCACTCCCAGCAAAATTGTTTTAGCCAGTAACTATCCCACTGACACCCGGTATACAAGGACGTACTAGCATGTCATGTATATTACTTTATTGGCACAAATTTATCCCAAAATTAGCAATCAGCATCTCTAATATCAGATGCTTTTAAATTCTTGGGGTATTGAAATTAGTGAACCACTACCCTGAACTTAGATCCACACAGGCTCTATCCAGGTTCGACTGAACTGAGTTGAATTTTGCAAAAAGGAACATATCTATATATATAAAAATAAGTTATATGTGTGTTATGTCTTTCGAATGACGTCATGTCATCATGTTGTCATGAAGTTAGTTGTCGTCATGTTTGTTATGACGATGACGTCATTAAAGGTATTTAAGAGATTCGTTCAAAGACAAATTTTTAATTGTAAGAAGATCGTGGACGGAAAAATGTTTAATTGTAAAATGACTGAAGAACCTACAATGGCAACAGCCGATGAAGCTGCTGAAAGAGTCTATGCCAAAAAACTTGCTGCTGATAGAAAAAGTAAGAAAAGAAAGCGTGCCGAGGAATCACAAGAACAGCAAGAAAACAGGCTTGCGGCTGATAGAGAAAGCAAGAACAGAAAGTAAGAACAGGAATCACAAGAGCAACGTGAAAACAGGCTTGCGGCTTCAAGAGATAATGCCAGATTAGGAATGTGCAATTTCCGTCAACGAAGGCGTGTCGAGGAACTACCTGAGCAACGCGAAACCAGACTTGCTGCTAAACGAGAAAGTGAAAAAAGAAGGTGTGCCGAGGAATCACAAGAGCAACGTGAAAACAGGCTTGCGGCTTCAAGAGATAATGCCAAAAGAAAAAGTGCCGAGGAATCACAAGAGCAACGTGAAAATTATCGCATGGCATTCAGGTACAGCCCAGTCGATGATTGTATTAGATGTGTTCAAATTGGGACTATGTCTAAAATTTGTCCCTACTGCAAGGCCTCGAAATTAAATGGTGAAACAATGGGAATGTGTTGTGCCTCAGGAAAAGTTAAACTTCCTCAACTGGCTGCACCCCCAGAGCCATTGAAGACTTTGCTTACTGGAACTACGTCAGAATCCAAGTGTTTTTTTTTATCAAAAATCAGAAAATATAACTCCTGTTTCCAAATGACGTCGTTTGGTTCCCAAATCGAAAATCCTGATCAATTTATGCCTACTTTCAAAGTAAAAGGGCAAATTTATCATAGAGAAGGGTCCTTCTACCATTCTTAGGCGATAATCATAAATTTTTTACAATTGTACTTCATCGGTGATAGAAATTCTGAATTGAATGCACGTTGCGAAATTTCTTGGCAGCACATTAATATCGCTTGCGGGAGATTTCAGGCAAACATTACCTATAATACCTAGATCAACCCCTGCAGACGAAATGAATGCTTGCCTGAAAAATTCTAATTTATGGGCACACGTAAAGACATTAAAATTAACTACAAAAATGTGTGTCCGATGGCAAAACGATGACTCTGGTCAAACATTTTCAGATCCATTGCTGGCAAATGGAAACGGAAAGCTCCCAGTAGACTCAATTTCAGGACATATACAACTACCTGCTGAATTCTGTAATTTAGTGACGTCCAAAAATGAATTGATTGAAAAAGTATTTCCGAATATTCTAAACAATTATAAAAATAATAAATGACTAAGTGAAGAGCGATTCTTGCACCCAAAAATATGGACGTCCACGAAATCAACAATATTGTTTTGACGAAGACTCGAGACCAGGCAGTCCTTTACAAGTCAGTCGACACAGTTTTGGAACCAAATGAGGCGGTTAATTATCCATCTGAATTTTTAAATTCCGTGGATCTTTCAGGGTTTCCACCACACGTGCTACAACTAAAAATAGGCGTACCAATAATATTGTTACGTAACATAAACCCACCAAAGCTTTGCAATGGCACGCGACTTGCCGCAAAAAAAAAACAATTGAAAACTTAATAGAGGCCACAATCTTGACAGGGCCTTTTGAGGGTGATGCTGTTCTTATTCGTCGCATTCCCATAATTCCAATAGATCTGCCTTTTCAATTTAAAAGATTGCAATTCCCAATTCGATTAGCATTTGAAATCACCATCAACAAAGCTCAAGGTCAATCATTAGAAAAATGTGGTATGGATCTTAATACTGATTGTTTTTCCCATGGACAACTGTACGTTGCATGTTCGAAGGTCGGTAAACCTGACAATCTATTTATATGCAGCGACAATTGGACAGCGAAGAATGTTGTATATTCGCAAGTTTTACGCAGTTAATTTGTTTTGTATCTATCTATATATCTATAAATATATATAAATAAGTTGTCTGTGTGTGTGTTAATGTCGAGTGACGTCATGTTTGTGTGTCGACTGACGTCATGTTTGTCGACTGACGTTATTATAAGGATTGAGCTGTATGCGTCATGAAGTTTTATGTACGAAGCGCCCCACCAACTAGGTGTTGGGGTGGCGCGAAGCGCCACCCCAACAGCTAGTCTATCTATATAAAAACGAGTTGTGTGTATGCATGTTTGTTTGTTTGTAAAAAGAGCGTTTGTATATGACGTCATTATAAGTACATAAGGGTTTGTATATGCACAGACAATGGGAAAGCCAAGAATGTTGTATATTCGCAAGTTTTACGTAGTTCAAAACACATATATAAATCTATCTATATTCATAGGTGGTACACAGGTACACAACTACAATGGCGCGTAACTAATATGGCGCGTAACGACTTACGTGCGCGGGGGGCTTGGGGGGCGCGAAGTGCCACCCCAACAGCTAGTTTTTTTTATAATTTGATTACTCATAGGCCCATTCATATAGAATTTTCTGATTGGATGAAAAAATCTATTATAAATTTTGATTGGTTGAAATTAGGGCTAAATCTTGATATTCATGAGATCTCATTGTGTATGGGCTTCAGGATCGAAGAAAATACCAGTTGCAATTCTAACAGTTCTACTTAAAAAAAAAAAAAAAATTGCTTCAATGTGCAAAGAATACTTTTTTCTAATAGCTAATTTCTTACCCCAAGAGAGTGTCATAAGCCCAAAGCTTACAAGGCAGAGAATGAACTTGCTTTATATAGATAAGTCAAATTTGAAGTGAGTAAAATGTATTTTCAACATTATTAATTTCTGAATTCAGTATTTATGGCAATTTCGTTTTACATTTCCCTTTCGAGTTATAAACAGAAGAGAAATCTGTTACTCCTTTAAAGTTAGTCTTCTGAGCACTCTGATTCATAAAACCTTTCTCTTCCAGAAAAGGAAGCCATATTCACATGTTGACCAGAGGCGCCATTTGGGGGGTCAGGGGTGGGCAAATGCCCACCCCAGATTTTCCAGGGGGCCCAAACCTCCACCACAAAGGGCCCTTTTCCGGCCATAATTATCCATTATGTCCAACATAAACCATTCTGTTCAAATGGTTTGAACTAACTGCACGCCTATTAGCCAAAGAGCGTAATTACCTGACGACCCTTGGGGTAATTATGCTATTTGCTATTAATCCTTGTAAACTTTGAAAGTAGGTAAGATTCATAATAAAAGTCTCAAGTTCCGTCAAATGCCCCATGCCCACCCCATGATTTGGCCCAAATGGCGCCTCTGATGTTGACATTCTGGCAACTAAAGGTCTATCAAAGTTTCTTTAATCTAGTGATAAAAACGTATAGATACGATCTGTTTCAATTTGTACTTAGTGTAGTTTCTTTGATAAAAGCGATATCTTTAACGTTTATAAACACGCATCCGTGATCTGTCTTGTAGCAAAAAATGCAAAATTCCACATTTTTGTAGATAGGTGCTTGAAACTTCTACTCTAGGGTTCTCTGTTACGCTGAATCTGATGGTGTGATTTTCGTTAAGATTCTATCACTTTTAAGGGGTCTTTACTCCTATTTTCGAAAATAAGGCAAATTTTCTCAGGCTCGTAACTTTTGACTGGTAAAATTAAACTGATGAAATTTATATATTTAGAATCAGCATTCAAATTTGATTCTTTTGATGTAACTATTGGTATCAACACTTCATTTCTTAGAGTTTCGGTTACTACTGAGCCCGGTGGCTCCTTACTACATTCGTTACCACGAACTGTTTGAAAAGTTAAAACGCAATTTTGAGAATCCTAGCAGCGGCTGGTAATGCGGCATTTTGGCAGACTTTAGTAATTTGCATCTCTTTTCCTTAGAAGAATAATAGTTTGCATCCAATACAGAATCATTAGGTTGTTTTGTAACTTACTCGGTCAGTGGGCAGTGGCGGTGGCACAGGAGGTGCTGAGAGAGTTCTTAATACAACCTCTTTTTCTATTTGAATTGGTCTTTCGGCTGGCACTGATTCTTGAAACTGAACTTGTTTCGGAACGATAACGTCAAGCTCTTGTTTAGTCACGATGAAGACTTCCTTTTCTAAGACCTAGAACCAAAATTTGAAAATAAGTTTTTCTTGAAGAAAATATTGTAAACTGATTTGCAGGAATAGGGCCATTGCAAAGGTACCTACAGGTGGGGGGAAGGGTGGGAGCTAGTACGTTTTCTTCGACAATTTGAAAAATCACCATTGAATAGGTGCCTACAGTAGGAAGAGGAATATGACAGGAGAGTTAGATTTTACCTTAATTCCACGCGATTTATCCCTCTTGCCATTTATTGGGGAAAAATCATTTTACTATATTGAAGTATGATTTTTAAACTTTAATATATAGTGTTATATTGCCGCAGCGAAGGCTGTATAAAGGATCATTCATCATGAAATATACATTTATATGATACCTAATTGCGACAAAAAATATTCACCATATTTGTTCTTAATTGATTTTATAATTCAGAACAAAGTAATCTGATATGAAACTGGCACAAAAGTTTTTTTTAATAATCTAAGAAGTGATAATAAAGTCTTCTGATTGGCTGGCCTTAAATAAATTTAAAAAAATCCAAACTACTTATGCTTCCACAGCTTAACCAAATCTAATTATAAAAGGATCTAGCGTTATCTAAATCTCAGCTTTAGAAGGTCTCGACGTCAACTAGGCTGATTGCGAATAAGCCCTAACAAAGAAGTCAATTTTAGCAAATTTAAACTAAAAAAATTGAAATCTGAAGAGAATTTGCTGCAACTATTAAAAGGTGTTATATGACATTTTTTGTCAAACTAATTCTTACAGCCAGCCCTGTTAAACAAAACATGTTCAGTGGACTGCCCCAATCTACTTCACCGTATTTGGTTTTATTAAAAATAAAAGTTCCGGTTTTATCATTATTCTTTTTAATTTATGTTCGTTTTGAGTCTCACTTGGATAGTATTTCTGTTCGCTTTAAGTCTGAATTCAGTTTAATGAATCCAGAAAGCTGAAAAGAATTTGATGCAGAAATTTAGAAGGCGTTATATGGCATTCTATGCAAAACTGATATTTACGACCCGTCCTATTAAACAAATTAAATTAAAAAACTAGCGACATTAAATCTTAAAACGAACAGAAATTACTCCGTATATGAAAGAGGCTATTCCCTCCTCAGCGCCCCGCTCTTTGCGCTAAAGTTTTTTACTGTTTTAAAAAGTAGAGTTGAGAGAACGAGTCAAACTTTAGCGTAAAGAGTGGGGCGCTGAGAAGGGAATAGCCCCTTTCATATACAGAGTAATTTCTATTCATTTTAAGATTTAATGTCACTCCTAACTTTCAATTAAAAAGTCTCGTTTTTTATTTAATTTCTGAACGTTTTTGAACTAATGCATGTTTTGATTTTAGCTCCCCGCACATGAATAATTTAACAAAAGTTTCATATTAATGGTTTTTCTTTGCTAAATGGCTTTTTCATGGTTTCGATCATATGATTTTGAGAAAAAAGAGCCGAGGAGGAGGCCTAGCTACCGTCCAATTTTTTGGTTACTTAAAAATGCAACTAGAACTTTTAATTTTTTACGAAAATTTTATTAATAGAATTTTTATTAATAGCTTACGAATTAACTTACGTAATGAACTTCTATATTCGTATTTTTATTGCGTACATGAGGGGGTTCACCCCCAAGTCAATACCTTGCTCTTTACACTATAGCTAAAAGTGTGTCCAAATTCCTTAAGAATGACCCCTGAATCACAAAGCCGTAGAATGAATAGTTGAAATTACTAAAAATTCTTTAGCGTAAAGAGCTAAGTATTAGGAAGAGATGAAGCCCTCATATGCGTAATAATTTCTGTTTGTTTTAAGTTTTAATGCTGCTCCTTACTTTCAGTTGAAAAAAACTTTTTCATATTTATTTTTTATTTTAAATAATGCTAAAAAATCCTGCGCCCCCTTCATCGAAATTCACTTCCCCCATGACAAATTCCTCTATGCAAAAATCCCTTCACGTAACCCCTTCCCCCCAACCAACAAAATCCCCTTGAAAACGTCTGTACACTTCCCAATAACCATCGCTATATGCAAACACTGGTCAAAGCTTGTAACTTGCACGGGAACTGTGGGGGAGTAAGTCGTCCCCAAAGACATAGTTATTAGGTTTTTCGACTATGTTGAATAAAATGGCTATCTCAGAATTTTGATTCGGTAACTTTTGGAAAAAACTAACCGTGGGAGGGGGCCTAGGTGCCCTCCGTTTTTTGGTCACTTAGAAAGGGCACTAAAACTTTCAATTTATGTTAGAATGAGCCCTCTTGCAACATTCTAGGACCACTGGGTCCATACGATCACCCCTAGGAAAAAAACAAAAGAAAACAAACAAATAAATAAACACTCATCCGTAATCTGTATTGTCGCAAAAAATACAAAATTCAACATTTTGTAGACAGGATCTTGAAACTACTACAGAAGGGTTCTCTGATCACACGGTGTGATTTTCGTTAAGATTTGACGGCTTTTAGGGGGTGTTTCCCCCTAATTTCTAAAATAAGACAAATTTGCTCAGGCTCGTAACTTTTGCTGGGTAAAACTTAAATATTTTTATTGATGAAACTTATATATTTAAGATCAGCATTAAAATACTATTCATTTTATGTAACTATTGGTATCAAAATTCCGTTTTTTAGAGTTTCGGTCACTATCGAGCCAGGTCGGTACTTACTACAGTTCGTTACCACGAACTGTTTGAACACGTTAATGACAACATAGAATTTCTTTTATTTGTTATTATTTATTTTAATTTGTGTTAGTTTTGGGTTTCATTTATTCATTGTTAACAGTTTCTATTCGCTGCGAGTCTGAAATTCGATTTGCTGAATCATGAAACCTGAAGAGAATTTGCTACAGCGATTCCAAAGGCCTTATGTGACATTTTTTGACTAATATTTACAGACTAATATTTACAACCCACTCTGTCAAACAAAAAATGCTTGATGAATTGATCCAATCCATTTCACACATTCAGTTTTAATGATAATTATTTTTTTTTAGTTATTCATTTTATTTTTTGTGTGTGTTTGATTTATTCGTTGATAGCAATCTCTTTTCACTTCAAGTCTGAATTTGAATTACTTCAGTTCGAATGTTGCAGCTTAGTTTGAAACTATTTTGGTTCATCTTTTTAAGACCCTATTATTCTTAACTTTTTTTTAAAGACTTCTTTTTGAAAGTCATATTTAGAAATTAATGTTTGCTAGTTTTAATTGAAATAATTTTCTTATTGGCTTATAATAGGAATATTTGTATATTCCTGTGAGTTTAAAGTTTACAATTATTTCTTAAGTTTTTTCTTATGGTCTTACAGCTTGAGAATTAAGATTTTGGATTGCTATTTAAATTTGACTATTTGATTAAAATTATTGATTACCAATAGAATTTTTATATCAAATCTTAACAATAGTTTTTCTTTAGAGCTTTGAAAGATGGGGAGTTAATCAAATGATGGGGAGATGGGGAGTAATCAGATGGGGAATTAATCAAAGTTAATCAAATGGATTTAAATTCTATACCTTTTCTGTTCCAGCCAAAATGTTAATCTTTATCCCCATCTTGTTATATCCTTTAACTTTGATCCATCATTTTATTTAAAGAATTTAATTATGTGTTATTGTAGCTATTTGTTTGTTTAAATAAGCCCATATTAGAAAGATTTTTTATTTCTTGTCTGTAAAAAATCTCTTAAAGAATTCTAAGCATGTTCGTAGTGTTGTTATATTTTCAACATTAATTACCCTATTTATTTTACAATTTTTTAAACTCGTCCCGCCTTCAAAATAAATTCACACGCCTGAATGAGCTATTCTTGACATTTTAATATATATTACCTGTTCATATACAGAATGTTACCTTATCTCTAAAAAGATAACACAAAAAATCTTTAATTCACTCTAAGCAAAGATAAATGAAAAATCAAATAGACTAGTGTGTTTTACGTGCACTTTCTGACATTTGCCCTTTGTAAATGCTACTCACACTTGGACTGCGTCCCCTGGCACTTCATTGTTCATACATTTAGAAAAAGCAATGTTGTGAATGCTACAGTAGTGTCAACGGAGACGATCCTGTGCCCAACCCCCAAAGATTCTTCTTCCCCTCGAGGTTTTGAGAAATACATTTTTGGGGTATTCTCACTGAAAAATACCTTTTTTGATGTTTTCATTAAAACAATGGAAAAAAATGATAAATTTGCCTCCCCCCTTTGGATGTTGAAAAAATAGGGTTGACTCACCCTTACCCCTAAATTTTCTTGAATTGAAACCACTGCAATGGTAAGTATTTTCAAACTTTGCAATAACAAGCTATTCATCAAATTCTCCCTATCGTCCTTAATTTCACCGAAAGCATAAATAGCCTGTTAAGCAAACAAAAAATATCACATGACTTTAAAATTTTTTTAAGCTTAATACGAGCCTAGAGGAATAGGGCCCTTAGTATAATCTCAAAGTGTGATTTTTAACCACATCACGTTAAATTATATCAAATTGAGGGGACATTGTTAAGAGGTACCATTTCCTAAAAACGCAGGAAGGTGAGGGGAGGTTTTTTTCTTTTTAAATAAGTTGAAGATACATAAAAAGGAATTTTCGAAATCTATGAGGAGGAAACAATTGCTTCCTCCAATTGGCACACCAGGTATTGATCCCCCATTTAACTTTAGAAATAGCCTGAAAATCTTGGAAAAGTTTTATAAAAATGAATGAGTGAAGTCTTGCCATAAGTCTTGCCTAAGTCTTGTCTCCCTTGCTACCCCTAAGCTTAGCTGAATTTATGTCGGTGACTTCCTCCTGTTTCCTATTTTTTTTTCTCATTCCCAAACAGCGGTCAACAATTGCACCCTTAAATGAAAGCTGACTTACTAATTTCAGTAAAAACGTACGACTTTCCAAAGAACAATTAGCTATTGACTGAATCAAAAATTATCTCTTATCAGTAGCAACATACCTGTGATTTAGGAGGATTATTATCATTGCAGAACATTTTTTCACGAACGTGACGAAACTCCTCGAGTAGCTAAAATGATTAAAATATTAATTGCAATATATGAATTACGCAAAACAACTTGATAAAAGTAAAGTTAATTTTGCTAAATTGGTGCTAAAAAAGTAATTTAAATCAGATAAATATTATTAGATTACAAATCATTCGTTGAATCTTTTAGCACACATAAACAGGCTAGAGCCAGGGATAGGATTTGTATTGGGTTAGAGCTAGGGGCTGATGTAGAGCAAAATATTGGGGGGGGGGATGTGACCAGGGTGCCAATAGCTGGTAAAATTGACAAATTTATTCTAGAAAAAGATTGAAAGAAGAAAAAACAGGGAAAGAGGGTGTCGAAAAAATCTTGCGGGGCCAGGCCCCTGGCCCCCAGAATCCACCAGTGATTAAGGCCAAGGTTAATGATTATTTTTAGAGGAGGAAGAAGACTGAAGGAAATGCTTTTTTCACCGTCATTTCATGATAGTCCCCTATTTTGGCACCATGTTTGTAATAATTTCATTTAGATTAATCTACTAGGGAATATTAACATTTAATTTTGAAGGTGAAATTCCCAATTTGTTCCACAGATTAAGAGCAAGCCCCAAATATTGAAACGGCTATCGATACATATTGATACATAATGATATGTATACATATGTATTGATTATTGATATGCATGATATGTATACATATGTATATATGATGTGTATATATCTATATGATATGTATGTATATGATATGTATATGATATGTATGTATATGTATGTATGATATGTATGCATATGATATGTATTGATATGTATACATAATATGATACATATTGATACATGGCTATTGTACAGTCGAAGGAAAGTATTCACACATTTATTTTCTCCGAAACTTTCTGATAGAGCGCTGGTGAAAAGAAGAAAAACGTGGCAGTAGCAATTTTACGTTATTCTTCTCTATTAATTAATAAATGTATGGAAATGTTCAAATAACCGTTCATGAACATAATATTGTTGTTTATGATGTATGGTGTTAAGCTCTAGGAAGTTGGTAGCTCTAACGAAAATGTAGTCACTGCTAGTTCTATTCACGACAGAAATCTCTATTTATAACTCTATTCATGACAAAGATGCGCTGTGGAAATTCTGACTAATAATCTCCCTTTTTGAAAACTGTAATCTTTGTTTTTCTATTCGAAGACAATTTAAGAGAAGTATATTTACTTATATTCACATACACTAATATTCTATAACTCTTTAAGAACTGTGAATAGCTCTATATAACTCTATATGATCATGTGAATTCATAATTCATGCATGGACAAGAAGCACTCTGGAATTTCTTACTAATAATCTCCCTTTTTGAAAACTGTAATCATTGTTTTTCTATTTAAAGACAATTTAGGAGAAGTATATTCACATTTACTTATTTTCTGTAAGTCTATATGACCTGTGAATAACTCTATTGAATTCGCATTACATGCATGGATAACAAGCACTCTGGAATTTCTTACTAATAATCTCCCTTTTTGAAAACTCTAATCATTGTTTTTCTATTTAAAGACAATTTACAAGAAGTATATTCACATTTACTAAAATAATAATTTTCAACTAAAAATAATCTTCGCTTCCATTCTTGCAAAAGCGTTATATCTTAAAGAAAATACTTATAAATGAGTCCGTTTTGTCTCAAAATATAACCTAAAAATAAAGGTTTGAACACATGTATTGTTTTTTTTTTTATAAAATACAAGCTAAGCTTTAACCATGCTTGTTTATTTTTGTAAGTTTTAGCATGACTTTTTGCTTGCAATTAAATTTTTGGAATCAAAGCGACTAATAGACAAAGCATTGCAATTTATATTGTTCAAAATACAAATGAAACTTTAGCATTAGGTCCATCATCGGGCAAAGATTATAAAAACAACATACTTTAAGTTTTACAAATCTTGCTTACCTTTTGATGTTGCTCCTTTGGTATTTTATTTGTTATTTTATCCGTCTCCTGCTTCATGTTAGTTTCCTTGAAAAAAAAAAAATCAAATTTAACAAAAGAAAGAACTTATTTGTGTGTCCGTATTTTGAGTTATCTCAACTGTAAAGAGACATGTTTACAACCGTTGGAAAATATTTGTACTATTGGATAATATTTGACTTAATAATATCAGACTTAGTTTAAGAATATTAAACTTAGATAATGAGCCACCTACCAGGTTTTAAATAAAATTTTGATTCTAAACAAACATATTCTCACTTAAAGTAGAAATATTGAGGAAGTACACACTCTGGAGATTTTAAGAATCTGTAAATCATAACAGCATCACCATCTAGCTTTTAATTATTTAAAACGGCTGAAGACTTTGCCTGATCCACATCATAGTCACATATGTCGATAAAAATTGCCAATTTTCATAAATGACATGGTATTCTCTTAATTTTAGCGTCGCACTTGTATATAAAAAGCGTAAAACTAAAATTGCAAGATATTAGTATAAAGAGTTTGCACCAATACTATTTGTGTCCAACTGTCAAACAGTTCGTGGTAACGAACTGTAGTAAGGAGTGACCCGGCTCAATAGTAACCAAAACTCTAAAAAATTGAATTTTGATATCAATAGCTACATCAAAAGAATCGCATTTTAATGCTGATTTTAAATATATAAGTTTCATCAAGTTTAGTCTTACCCATCAAAAGTAACGAGCCTGAGAATATTTGCCTTATTTAGGAAAATAGGGGGAAACACCCCCTAAATGTCGTAGGATCTTAACGAAAATGACACCATCCGATTCAGCGTATCAGAGAACCCTACTGTAGAAGTTTCAAGCTCCTATCTACAAAAATGTGGAATTTTTGCAAGTTTTATTTATTAATCTCATCCTGAATGCACTCACTGCAAGGATTTTGTTCTGGCTTTCTATTTTTAGATGGATTATCTAAACGTATTATAGAATTATTTTTTCAAAAATAATTATTTATTTTTATAATTATTTTTATTATTTTTTTCTATTTTTATTATTATTTGTATTATAATCATTTTGGTATTTAATAATTATTATTATAATTATTTTTATATTTGGTAATTATTAGAATATACGTCAATTATTTTATAGAATAATAAATGGCAAAAATCTAAAAAAAACGAAAGTAGTGTTTACGAAAGGATCTTAAATAACTGTCATTTACCTTTACGAGCAATTTTTCTGTTTGTAAGTTTGGTTGGGCTGCTATTTTATCTTCTATGTTTGGGACTAACCATTGAAATCTTTTATGCTTAGCCTTTAAGTTAATTTCTTCTTAAGCGTAAAGAAAGATTAGTTTCATTGTTATTTTTTTCACATTCTCTTCACTTATTTAGTTTAGTCTACATTTTCGAGACTGTTGCAAGAGGTCTTACCTTGTTAATGCATCCATGTTCTTCTCTGTCGTCAAATATATCAAGAACAGAGCCCTGAGAAAGGCTGCGTTTCAACAATTCGAGATTTCGTTTTTCTTCCTAGAAAAAGAATTAGTTAATAGAACTATCAAATAATTCGAGGCAAACATCTGTGAGCAAAGAACGGCATGTGCTAGCTAACCAATACCCTAAAGGATAAAATTTTGAAAAAGATTATTTTTTCAAAAGTAACCCTTATGAGATAGTAATAGCCCCAAAGTTTCATATAAGTATCTCCAACGGTGAGTCCTAACATGTAAAATTTTACTTACTACTTAAATCCCATCCATTGTCAAAGGTTATTTTAGACTACATGGTTTTTTGCTGGTTTCAGGACAGTGGCAAGCCATTCCTCTCTGTCTGGGGCAGCGGCGTATTTTCGTTGTAATCCTGGGGGGACTTGGGAGCAAAGGTGGAGCTGAATTTCCCAAATTAAAAGAAAATGACAGTGAAAAATGAAAAATGAGCCATATGGTACCATAAGGGCAAAGATATACTAAAGAAAAATGGCCTGTTTCTCTGGATGCTTGAATTATACAGGCTTATCTTAGTCTTGACAAGATTTTTTGCAGAAAGTAAATTTTAGCTGGGGGGAACTCAAATCTGTGGATGGGGCGAACTGAGTTCTGGAGGGTGCAGTTTCTCCCCTGCACCAAATCAAATTACGCCCCTGGTCTGGGGCCGAGATTATAGAGCCACATCACTGACCCTTACACTGATTAACTTAGAAGTACCAATAAGAAGTTATGAGCCTAAGGAAAATTGTATAATTTTTGAAGAGATCTTGGCGAGAATCTTCAAAAGAATTGCACCAAGTCATAAGCTTGTTATCAAAAATTTGTTTATAATGGCTACGTTTTTGTTACATTTTAATGAGCCAGACAAATACTTCGGAAAGGGTTCACCCCTTCTCCTGTATAAGACTTGTTTATGACACACTAAACCTCAGCCTCACTAATATCTAACGTTTTGAAAGAAAAAAAAATCTATATTTGCAGTCAATTTACAAGAAATTGAGCCTGAGGCTTAACTCCCAAAAGTGCAAGGTTTAACTCTCAAATTTTTGTATTTTCATTCTAGTTACAAACAATTAAGCCTGAGACTTAACTCCAATTTTTTTTTTGTATTTGCAGTCTGGTTACAAAAATTAAACCCAAGGCTTAATTCGCCAAAGCCGGAGCTTCTACTTTTGCACGGGAAGAGTGACCCTCCTACCAGCATCAAGTTATGTAATTACACTGTCAATTGGCTGATAAAATAGCATATCTGGGATTGTCAATCACCACCTCTTTAAATCATATCCACTCCCTGTTGATTTTACATCTTGAATGTCAAATTTTCACCTCCTCTTTATTTTTATTGTGGTCATCAAAGCCATAGTATGATTCACTCTGGCCTCCTGGTAAGTATCAATAATATTATGTCTTTGACAAATTTAATGTTTGCAGCCCCATTCTAGAAACCTTTTACGATCTGGCGTAAGTCAAAGACCCTTCCCTTGTTGTTCCAATTTGTGAAGTATGCTCTAAATTACTACCATGAAATTGCCTAATATTTTGGCACTGCAACCCGCCAGCACACTTTTCAATTTCGATCCCCTAAACATGACTGGAAGCGCCCCCGTGGAAGACTCCGGTTCAGATAGAGGGACAGCCTTACCCAGTACCTGTTCATGATCGGTAATGATCTCCAAAAGCAGTCAATCTTGCGCAGGACAGTTCGGAGTGGAAACGAAGAGTCACGTCTTTCTCTACGCTGAACGACCAGCAGGAGCTTTAAGTAAAGTAATTAACCAAGGTGACCCAAATTTAACTAGCCAGAAAAAAGTTAAACTAATAAATTTCGGTCACGAATAGGCAAATTCGCTTGTTTAGGTTTTAATCACTTTCTACTTCTTTCAATCTTTATTGAGAAGCTATTATATTCTTTTTCCTGTTTTTTCTATTAATGATAATTTTGAGTGCATTTTCTTTCCACATATCTTCATTTCTGTTCTCATTTCATAGTTGTTGTTTTTTGTTTTGCTTTTGTACCTCATGTATTATACGGGTCCTCAAATGTATTATATTATGTTACATGCAAAGCATGAAAACTTGGCATATTTTCTTCTCCAGAAATTTAGCAATCAATACCTTTTTTAAATTTATTTTTTTCTGAGCATTGATGTGAAAACAGGGGCTGTAGTTTATCGGTAGAGGGTGATCAAAATAAAATTAAAAGTTCTACTGTTATCTTTAAGTAACAGCAAGCCCAGTAACAGAATTAAAATTCCAATGCTATTTTTTAGCAGCAAAAGAGATGTCACAGTAAAACGCCAATTTCTGTTGTTTTTTCTTTGGAGAAACATACTCATCTGCACAACAATGCGAAATTATTTTCAAATAAAATTCTAAGACATAAAATTTTTCGTTTAAAGTTTTTAAAAAAACTATATAGAAATCCTCTCAATTTCAGAGCTACACTATCATATGGTGCCGCAATCATCCGTCAGTACATACTCAGTAAATACAAAATTAAGACACCTGATGATGCCTTCATGTGGTGGCACCAAATGGGGCCACATTTTTCCCCAAGCATCGGACCACATTCGTCCTTAAGCATGGGGACACATTCGTCCCCAAGCATGTACTTAATCCATACAAAATGAAGAGATATTAGAGAGAACATAAATACAGCATTACTCACGGTTACATATTATTGTACTATTTGACAGCAGCAATTGTGAGAGGGGAGCTGAAAATGAATGTTTTTGTTCCAGAGGTCTTTCGATCAAGTTCTTTAGCATCCCCTGATTTGAAAGAATGTAGTTTGGCTAAGCATACAACTACCTCTGCCTGCTGCCTGGTCTCTGTAGGTAGCAAAGGGATTTACCAGGCCTTAGCTTGGTTTCTGTAAGTAGCAATATACTTAGTACTATACTACTTAGTAAGTAGCAATATACTTTTTATTCTGAGAGATGCTCTAGAAAAAGTTTGAAGATAATGAGAGTGCGATTTTAGAAGAAAGGGTAGAGGATTTGTCGACATAATTTTCACTCTTAGGCTAATAATTAATAATAATATAATGATAATAATAATAATTAATTAATTCACTCTTAGGTTAATAATTGAGAAGTGCCTGACTTATCAAACACCTTTAGCCCTCAGTCTTATATTATGAGCACGTTATTGATTCTGTTGATAGTTAAGCTTTAGTGACGGTCTTATCCTTGTATAGCATACCAGACAAATACAATGAAGTGATTAGTGCTATCTACGAGAATATCACTGCTGAGGTTAAAGTGGGAAATGAGGTTAGCAGTTGGTTTTGTATTAAATAAGGCGTTAATGAGGGCTGTGTTCTATCTCCCTTTATATTGATCCTTTTGATGGACTTTGTCTTAAGGAGCACGGGGAAAGCAATAGAAGAACACGCAATCCAATTGAAAAGAAAAATTTTCCTGGACTTAAATTATAATGATGATTTAAGCATCCTAGATGAAAGTACGAGCAAAATGAACGAACTTTTAGATGTTTTGCGAGTTCAGGGTGCTAGAATAGATTTGAAAATTAATAAAAAATAAAAGGAAGACTGATTTTCTAAGGCTAGGGATAAATGAATATGAGAAGGTGACGTGGGTAACGAAAAGATTGATTAGTTAGGCAGCTTCATTCACCTTGACAGTATCAAGCAGTTCGTGGTAACGAACTATAGTAAGGAGAGACCCGGCTCAATAGTAAACGAGAGTGTAAAAAACACAATTTTGATACTAATAAATACGTTAAAAGAATTGGATTTTTATGGTGATTTTAAATATATGAGTTTCATCAAATTTAGTCCTGCCCATCAAAAGATACGAGCCTGAGACAATTTGCCTTATTTTGGAAAATAGGGAGAAACACCCCCTAAAAGCTATAGAATCTTAACCAAAATCACATAATCATGTTCAGCGTATCAAAGAACACCATTCTAGAAATTTCAAGCTCCTATCTACAAAAAGGTAGAACTTCGTAATTTCTGTCAGAAGACCTATCACGGGTGTGTGTTTATTTTTTTTCTTCTCCCCAAGGGTGATCGTATCGACCCAGTGCTCCTAGAAAGTCACGGGAGGACTCTTTCTAATGGAAATTAAAAGTTCCAAGTGACCAAAAGCCCTTTTTAAGTGACCAAAAATTGAAGGACACCTAGGCCCCCTCCTACAATCATTTTTTCCCAAAGTCAACAGGTCAAAATTTTAAGACAGCCATTTTCTTCACCATAGTCAAAAAACATAATAATTATGTCTTTGGCGACAACTTACTCCCCACAGTCCCTGGGGGAGGGGCTGCAAGTTACAAACTTTGACCAGTGTTTACAAACAGTAATGGTTATTGGGAAGTGTACAAACACTTTCAGGGGGGCTTTTTGGTTGGAGGGGTGGGGGGGGCGTTTGGGGAGAAAGTTACATGGAAGAATCTTTCCTTGAAGGAATTTGTCATAGGGGAAGGGAAATTTCATGAAGGGGGCGCAGGATTTTCTAGCATTATTAAAAAAAAACAATGAAAAAACAAATATGAAAAAAGTTTTTTCAACTAAAAATTAGGACAGCATTAAAACTTAAAATGAACAGAAATCATTACGCATACGAGTATTCATCTCCTTTTAAGTACATCGCTCTTTATGCTAAATTACTTTTAGTAATTTCCATTGTTTATTCTACGGCCTTAAAGTTTTAGCGTAAAGAGCAAGGTATTAACAAGGGGGTAAACCCCCTCATATACATAACAAAAGTATACGAATATAGAACGTCGTTACGTAATTTAATTCGTAAGGTACATATATTTTACTAATAAAACGTTCGTAAAAAGTTAAAAGTTCTAGTTGCCTTTTTAAGTGACCTAAAATTGGAGGGCAACTAGGCCTCCTCCCGCACCCTTTTTCTCTAAATCAACTGATTAAAATTAAGATAAAGCCATTTAGCCAAAAAAAATTGATTTGCAAATTTTGTTTTCAAACAGTTCGTGGTAACGAAGTGTGGTAAGGAGTGACCCGGCTCAGTAGTAACCGAAACTCTAAAAAACAGAATTTTGATACCAATAGCTACATTAAAAAAACCGTATTTTTGTATTGATTTTAAATATATAAGTTGCATCAAGTTTAGCCTTACACATCAAAAGTTACGAGCCTGAGGAGATGTTCTTTATTTTAGAAAATAGGGTGAAACATCCCCCAAAAGTCATAGAATCTTAACGATCTTAACGAAAACCACACCATCAGATTAGCGTATCAGAGAACCCTACTGTAGAAGTCAAGTTCTTATCAACAAAAATGTGTAATTTTGTAATGTTTGCCAGAAGACAGATGCGTATTTATTTGTTTTTTGCTTTTTTTTTCCCAGGGATGATCGTATCGACCCAGTGGTCCTAAAATGTCACGAGAGGACTCATTCTAACGGAAATTAGAAGTTCTAGTGCCCTAAGCTCTAGCTCTAATTTCGTTTTAATTATTCATCTGCGTTCAGAAATTAAATTTAAGAAAAAAAAAGTTTTTTTTAACTGCAAGTAAGGAGCGGCATTGAAACTTAATACTAACAGAAATTATTCCATATATGAAAGGGGTTGTCGCCTCCTCAACGTCCCGCTCTTTACGCTAAAGTTTGACTCTTTTTCACAGTTTTACTTTTTAAAACAATCCAAAACTTTAGCGTAAAGAGCGAGGCGTTGATGAGGGGGCAACCCCTTTCATATAAGGAATAATACGGTCTGCGAATCAAGATTAGAAAATTGGAAGCTACAGTGATGACTATGGTCAAATATGGTTCTGAAGCACGGGAGCTCTGAAAAATGGATGAAGATTTGCTAGATGTTTCCACAGAGATTGCCTTCGGATTGTTTTGGTTACCCAGGAACTGACCATATTTCAAACAGTAGGCTGCACTAAAAGTGTGGTTAAATCCCTCTTTCTAGGGCTAAAATTAGAAAGTTGATATGGCTAGGTCATGTTGTGTGGATGAAGGATAACAGATTGCCAAAGGCTATCCTTTTTGACCAACCGTCTGGGAATAAATGAAAAGCAGTTCGTCCGTGCTTTGGGTGGGAGAATATAGTAAAAAAATACAAGGGAAATGGGGACTTCCTGGGAGGGTGTAAAGAGGGAGGCTTTGACTAGATTTAGATGAAATAGGAGCGGGCGTTGCTGGGTTTGCATCAAACGACTTGGTGCTTAGGTGAAGTTGTTAGTGATAGTAGTAGTAGTATACTACTATTGCAATACATTGTAATACATTGTAACATCTTGCATATCCTACCCGACTACTCAAGCTCAAACTGCAAGTTACAAACTACAAGCTACTTAATACAAGTTAGTACATGACCAGAGTATGTTCCCCAATCTGTTCCAGATAGTCAGTTCAGCAAGAACTAGAGGCCACCCCTTGAAGCTTTGTCGAAATCGTGCTAACACCAGGCTGCGAAGCAAACTCTTTTCTAACCGCACAGTCAGCCTATGAAAATACCTTAGCTATGATGCTATTATGTCACTGAGTGTTGAAGCCTTCAAGTCTGCAGTTGACACAAATACTGGTGCAAGAAACCTTGGCTCACAATATGGGATGCATCTAACAAGTTCAGTTATCATCATCAGAGCCCGACGTTCGCAGGACTTCTCCTTATCGCTGGCAAGTGCAATTTAAGGTAATAATCAATAATTGTAAATTGATTGGTAGGTGCCCCTTTCCTGTTTTTCTACTTAAAAATTAAAATGTTGGAATGTAATTCAAGATCACTCTACATTTATCTGAAGGCCCAATGAGAGTTAGGATATTTGGGCAACAAAATACAATCTTTGAGGCATCCCTACCCCGTCTACACAATAACCCACAGCTCGTACTTCATGAGTCTAAATGAAGGAAGATAAGAGATCAACAATTACCCCCTCCCTTTAAATGCCTCTTTTCATATTTATCTGAAGGATCATGGAGAGTTCGACAATTTTGGTATTGAAATTTAGTTTCTTAACCCCCCACCACTGCTCCCCCCACCACTTTTTCATTATAGCTGATGCGCAATTATACAGCACTAAACATAATTTCATACAAAAAAATATCGAATCAACTCAGTTAAATCAAACATTGAGATAAATAATTGATAATTGATCCTGATTGAACTAGGCGACTTTTCAGGAACGCATGAGCCACCATATGGCATCACTTTTCAATGCAGTTGGGAAGCTAAATTTAAAGTTTTTCTTTTACATTTTAAATCGATTGGCCATTTCATAATTGTCTTACTTACAGTTTGTTACCACAAACTGTTCGATTACATGACAACCTGAAAAATTATTTTGGTATTTTCGGCCTCCCTTAAAACATGTTTAAGGGTAGCCTTTTTAAAGGTTGATTTTTGTTTCCGAAGCATACTTATACAAAAGTGGAATCTTGGTGCAAAAGCCAGAGATAGTTGAGGAGAGATAGCTGCCGCCTCATATTTAAATTGCACTGAACATGTTATCAAAAATCAAATTAAAAAAGAAATTAATGAAAGTAAACAGGTACACTGAAACTTAAAACAAAAAAAATTATTTCATGGAATAAGTGCATTGTGTATTGTGTCAAAATGATATTGTCATTCATTATCCTTTACTTAAGAAAAAAAAATCATTTCAAAGGTTCAGTTAGTCCACTGGCAAATAAAACAATTTTAAGTACCGATTGGCTATGCATATTTAACTATAAAATGCTTTCACAAGATTACTATCAATGGCACACGGTGCAGAGGCGTAATTTGATATGGGGAAGGGGGGAAACTGCGCCTCCCAGATCTTAGTTTCACTCCCCCCACCACCACCTGAAATTTAGTTTCTTCAAAAATATTGTCAAAAATTAGATAACCCTGCATAATTGAAGCACGAGAGAAAGGGGTTATTTCAAGCATGACAGAAAGTTTGCTTTAGTATACCTTTACATGGTACTATATGGCTATGTTTTCTGTTTTCACTGATATTTTCACTGACTTGGGAAAATTGACCCCAATGGTGGGCATACACAGCTCTTTATCTCAATCATTACCCTTCTTTAATACCTTTGATTAAATTTTTTTTAAAAACAACTTTTTTCAACTGAAAGTAAGGAGGAACATTAAAACTTAAAACGAACATAAATTATTATGCGTATGAAGGAGATTGTCTCCTCCTTAAAACCTCGCTCTTTACGCTAAAGTTTTTTAATATTTAAAAAAAAGCTTCCTATTGCTCTAATTAAATGACCAATGTGTTTCAGGAGTCGTTCTTAAAGAATTGGGACAAAATTCTAAATTTTGCAAAGAAAGCAAGGTTTCGAGGAGGAGTCCATCCTCTTCACACATGTAATAATTTCTATTCGTTTTAAGCTTTAATGTTGCTCCTTACTTTCAGTCGAAAAAACTTGTTTTTGTTTATTTAATTTCTGATCTCTCTTAAGTAATGTCAGGAAGTCTGGCCCCACTTCCACGGAGAAATCCTTCTCCCTATGGAAATATCCTCTAGACAAATTAATCCCGGTGAAAATTTACCCCGGAAAATTATCTTTAGCAACTCCAAGCGTGAAATTGAGATGGGAAAGAGAAAGCAAGACATTTAAAAAGAATTTTGTATAGTAATTCTGGCTAATTCCCCCACTATATAATTTTCCTTGACAAGTTCCTCCCTTGGAAACTTCCCTCCAAATATAAAATTCCCCCTAGGAAAAAGCTCCAGCAAAAACTTTGCCCCCACCCCACCCGAAAATGTATAAATAATTCACAATAACAAATATTATGTGTAAAAAAGAGCAAATTTTATGACTTAAAGACCTTTTCCCCGGAGCTTTGGGGGGGATTGTTTAATATCCAAAGGCATAGTTTTTGCGCTTTTCATCTATGATGAGAAAAATAGCTATCTCAAAATTTTGATCGAACGACTTTGGGAAAAAGGGGGGAGGGGGCCAAATTGCCATCCAATGTTTTAGGTCAATTGAAAAGGGCATTACAACTTTTAATTTCCGTTCAAATGAGCAGTCTCACAATATTCTAGGACCACTGGGTCGATACGATCACCCCTAGGGGAAAAAAAAAGAAAGAAAAACAAACAAGCAAATAAACACGCATCCGTGATCTTTCTTATGAAAAATACAAAATTCCACATTTTTGGAGATAGGAGCTTGAAACCACTATAATAGGGATTTCTGATACGCTGAATCAGGCGGTGTTATTTTCATTAAGATTCTAATACTTTTAGGGGTTGTATTTCCCTTTTTTCAAAAGCCAGGCAAATATTCTCCAGCTCGTAGCCTTTAATCGGTAAGACTAAACTTAATAAAACTTATATATTTAAATCAACGCAATAAGCCGATGCTTTTGATATATCTATTGGCATCAAAATTCCGTTTTTTAGAGTTTCGGTTACTATTGAGCCAAACAGTTTTTCAACCAGTTCGTTGCCACGAACTGGTTGAAAAACCACACCCTGACTCATGACATGGGCTTACCCAATTGATGAAAACCTCGAGAAAACTTACAGGAGAAAAATAGCTCATTTTTGGAACATTTTTCTAATTTTCATCTTGATTTTTGGCACAAGAATAAATAAATTTGCAAATCATACCTTCAAAAGTCGTTTTTCTTCTTCTATTATACTTTTTTCGATTTTTAGTCTTCGCTTTTCTTCCTCGAGTCGAATTTTTTCAATCTCTATTTGAACATCGAAATTAGAGCTACTTGAACTGTTTGTCTTGCACAAGCTCCGAGTTCCAAGATATTGAGGGGAATGAACTCCCATGAATTCGAGCTCTTCAGCGCTTTCCCATTCCTCTTCAACGGCAACCCAGTCAATATTACGGTCAACTGATACACTTCTTCTCAACACAGGATTTGTGCTATAAAGGATAAGAAAAAGGATCAACAAAGGTAAAACAGACAAAGAAGATAATAATAAAGTTATATTAAAAGTTTTGCTGCATGAATTTTAGCAATAACAAAGAAAGACAATAGTAATCCAGAGTCATTGATGGAGCAAAGGGTGTCGATAATCTATATATATATAAATAAGTTGTCTGTGTCTGTGTGGGTCTGTCTGTCGGGTGACGTCATGTTTGTGTGTTGACTGACATCATGTTTTCGACTGACGAAATTACAAGACCGGGACATCGGGACACAAATGACGACCGGGACACCAGCACATAGGAAATATAAATGACGACCGGGAAACTCAAAGAGAAAGCGACCGGGACACAAGGAATGTTCGATTAGCAATCACCATCAACAAAGCACCGGGACACAAATGACGACGGGGACACAGGGAGTATAAATGACGCCCAGGACATAAGTAAATAAAAACTAAAAAAAAGGTAAAAACTACAAAAAAAACTAAAAAGAAAAAAAAATTAAAATAAAAAAACTAAAAAGAAAAAAGAAAAAAAACTGAAAAAAGTAAAACCAAAAAAAAAACTAAAAAGAAAAAAAGGGGAAAAATACAAAAATTTATCTCATCATATACCATTTCAAAAACGAATGTATATACAGACCGGGACACCGGGATACAAATGACGACCGGGACACAGGGAATATAAATGACGACCGGGACACAGGGACACAACTACAACGGGGATGCCGGGGGGCACAGGAGGATATATAAATGACGACGGGGACACAGGGAATGTTCGATTAGCAATCACCATCAACAAAGCTCAAGGGCAATCATTAGAATCATGAGGTATAACTAAAAAAACTAAAATAAAGGTAAAAAACTAAAAACTAAAAAAAAGACCAATTCAAAAACGATTGTATATACAGACCGGGACACCGGGACACAAATGACGACCGGGACACCGGAACACAAGGAATATAAATGACGCCCGGGACACTCAAAGAGAAATCACAGACTGGGACACCGGGACACAAATGACGACCGGGACACAGGGAATATAAATGACGACCGGGACACAGGGACACAACTACAACGGGGACGCTGGGGGGGCACAGGGGGATATATAAATGACGACGGCGACACAGGGAATGGTCAATTAGCAATCACCATCAACAAAGCTCAAGGGCAATCATTAGAATCATGAGGTATAGATCTGAATACGGATTGTTTTCCCATGGACCATTATATGTTGCATGTTCAAGAGTCGGTAAACCTGACAATCTATTTATATGCACAGACAATGGGACAGCGAAGAATGTTGTATATTCGCAAGTTTTATGTAGTTAAAAACATATATATATATATATATATATATATATATATATATATATATATATATATATATATATATATATATATATTCACAGGTGGGACATAGGGACACAACTACAATGGCGTGTAACTAATATGGCACGTAACGACTTACGGGGGGGGGGGTCTTGGGGGTGGCGCGAAGCGCCACCCCAACAGCTAGTTATTAATATTTCCTTTAGTCTTTTTGAGACGGAAAGGTAGGAAGCCTGCCAAACATATCGCTTATATTTTATCAGCTATCGTTGTCCAGCTCATTCCATTCCCCTGAGAAAATGCCCCCTACAAACAACTCCCTTTTGAAAGAATCCTCCCGCTCGAAAAATTTCCCTGGAAATCCTCCTCCTCGGAATATCCCCCCGTCTCATATTTTTCCGGGAATATTCCCTTCAAACAACAACTCCCAGAAAATCCCCCCCACAAAGAATTACCCTCATGAAACCTCCTATTTGTTTTCATGAATAGAGCTGAATATTTTGGTGTAGTTCTCATCAAGATCACAGTCTTGATAAATTATACAATTTACCGTAGGCTCATCACTTTTTATTAGCAATTCTAAGTTAATCATAGTGGGGGTTAGTGATTTTGCTCTACAAGCTCGGCCTCTGACAGGGAGGACTGGATTACCACTGTCCTGAAACCAGCCGCAGAACCTCTTGTGACCAAAAATGACTTCCCAAAAGTTTCCTTATTATTATAAGAGAAAATTATATTAAATAATTATTTAAAATTTATTTTATTTAAAATGTTTAATAATAATTATAGGATTGAGTATCACTGGTGAAATGTAAGACAAAAACAAGATATGAAGAAAAGAAGGGATTCTGGAATATTCTACTTATATTCTAAAAGTAAAGATAGACTATATACTTTACAATATTCCATATTCTACATATAGGATATTCCATATTTTTATTTATATTTGGATTTTCTTATATTTCTGTGTCTTTTAATTCTTCTTTTTCGTGTTTTGGTGGGCTCGGGGCTGTGTTATCATACCGGGTTAAAATACAAGGTAAAGAAAACAATTTGCTTGCTTATTTGAAATAAGGAGCCCTGTCCATTTCAAGCCTACTCGATTCTGCTCGGCCGTATTATCTATATTAAATAAATACATAAAAATTGCCTTTTAAAGAGTTTTCCCTCAGGTGGAAAAACTTTCTGGTGGACACCTAGTGGACGCGTTCTCAATCACAAGGGGAAAACTAGTATCATATACTACACTATTTATTTGTACCATATTTATTTGTGCCAGCCTATATTCGTGTACACTTCCATCATGGGATAGCAATTCCATAGTTGTCAATAAATTTTTATTTTCATATTGCTTTCTTTAACCTTTATCTTGCACTGACGGTTCCTCTTATAAGTCATTCATTACTAAGATGGGTCCCCCGTTAGATTTTGTGTTTTGTCATGTGACCAGACATTTGTTCTTGTGCTTTTATGGTGCTTGTTCTTGTGGTCGTTGCTGTGTTAGTTTCCATGTGTCATCTTTCCTGTATTTTTTTCTAAATCTGTTCATTTGTTGCTCAAAATTAATCATAAATTGAACAATACATTCTCTACTCATCACTTACTACAGTAGAGAGGCTAGGGAATTCTTTTTCAGATATTGAGGATGCAAGTTATTTGTTGGTTAGATGTTTTATTTGCTTTGCAGCAAGTGTGAGAACGCAAAATAAAGTACAGGTTTAAATAATTTCTGAAATAAATGTTGTACGAAAAGCTATTAAGGCTCCAAGAGAAACGAAGGGGTGAATATCAAACAGTTTGTAGTAACGAACTGTAAGTAAGAAGGAACCGGATCAATAGTAATCGAAACTCTAAAAAGCTGAATTTTGATACTGATATACATATCAAAAGAGTTATATTTGTGTGCTGATTTTAAACATATAAGTTTCATTAAGTTTAGTCTTAACCATCAAAGGTAATGAGCCTGAAGAGTTTTGTCTTATTTTGGATAAAAGGAGATAACACCCACTAAGAGCTATAGAATCTTCATGAAAATCATACCATCGGATTCAGCATATCAGAGAACCGTATTGTAGAGGTTTCAAGCTCCTATCTGTAAAAATGTGAAATTTTGCATTTTTTGTCAAAAGAAAGACCGGAGATACGCGTTTATTTGTGTGTTTGTTTTTTTCTTCCAGGGGTAACCATATTGAACCATTAGTCCCAGAATATCGTGAATGGGTTCATTCAATAGGTAATTTAAAGTTCTATTGTCCTTCTTAAGTGACCAAAAAGATTGAAGGGCAGCTAGGCCTCCTCCCCCGCCCTTTTTTTCCCAACATGGTCCGATTGAAATTTGAGATAGTCGTTTTGTTCATTAAAGTTGGAAGCTCCAATAACTATGTCTTTGGGTACAAAATGACCCTCCCCCCTTGCAGCACCAGGGGAAAGGTATTTAAAATTGCCCATTATTTACGCGTAGACATTGCTTTTGGGAAGCATGTATACATTTTAGGGTGGGAAGACGAATTTTCTGCAGGTTTTTTTTTTTTTTTTACGGACGAACTTTCCATGGCGAGGGAGCATTCCAGGGGGTGTACTTGTCAGACGAGACTAAACACTGGGGGATTTTCCAGAATTCCTGTACAAAATTCTTTTTATATTTCTTGCTTTCTCTTTTCCGTCTCAATTATATGTGTGGAGTTGTTAAGGGTAATTGTCTTGGGAAAATTTTTATCGCGATTTAATTTTCTTGAGGAAATATCCGTGGGAGTGTGTTCCTCGGTAGAGGTGGAGCGAGATTTCCTAGGAATATTTAAAAAAACGATCAGAAATTAATTTTAAAAATAAGTTTTTTCAACTGAATGTAAGGAACAACATTAAGACTCAAAACGAAAAGAAATTATTACGTATATGAAAAGGGTTTTATCCTTTTCAACACTTCGCTCTTTACGCTAATGTTTGGATTTTACCACAATTCTTTAAGAACGACTCCCGAAACACAATGGTCATTTAATTGGAACAATAAGAACCTTTTTCCGAAAGTAATAAAAAACTTATAGCGTAAGGAGCGAGGTGTTGAGGAGGAGCAACCCCTTCATATATGAAATAATTTCTGTTCGTTATAAGTTTTAATGTTGCTCCTTACTTTCAGTTGAAAAAACTTGTTTTTTTTAATTAATTCTTTAAAGAATATTTATATTTCTAGTAGGCAGCGATATTATTACTAAATATACAGGTAGATTGAAATGTAGAAAAAAGTGATTCTTTCAAGGAAACTACTCGGTAAATTCACGATAATGCTTTCCATTGTGCTTGATAAAAGGAATATGAGCACACGTGGAACTGATACAGGTCTTTTTGCAATAAGTTATTTAGATATGGGTAATTTCTTCCTTTAAAGTCCTAAAACCTGTCAAGTACTGAAAAACTTGGTTCTGAAGCCTGGAGAATGACTAATCAAACACATATTTGGTAAAGACGCGTGGGTGATGTTTTGATTTCGCTGGCATAAGAATTACGGTTCTGAAACTGGGGAAATTTAAATTCGGCTTATCATCCACCTATTTTGAACAAGGGTTTTCAGATTAAAACAAATAATCGTTTTCTTTAACAAAATTTGAACCGGCTTTAGAGCCTTAAGCCCTGCTTACGATTCGTGGCGCTCTTGGTATATTTTTGAATTATTAAAAACAAGGCATCAGACATGTAGTAAAGTTTGCTATAGTGCAACTTATCCGGTGAAAAAATAACATTGAACTAAGTGAAAATTAGAACCGTATGGATGTTTAATTCTTTTTCTTTTTTTTTAATCCCAATTCAAAAATAAAATTAGCAATCTTGCCTCTCGCTTAAAACTTCTTCCTCTGACACAAATGAAAGTCTTTTTCTTTCGTTTATAACTGGACTAGGTGTTGTTCCGTCTCCACTGCCACGACCACTGTCTGATCCACAAAAATCAGCAAAAACAAGGTCACATGCCACACCTTTCCTTATAACCAAGGTTAGGTGCCGGGATGATTTCAGTTCCTTATTTACCTTAAAAATAAACTTAATTATAGTTCTATTCAGCTCATTCGAGGCGTGAAGAATTTTATTTTCAGTTTAATATAATAGATGAGTTATATATTATAGGGGAGATAATATAATAGGTGAGTATTATATTATGTAATATAATATAATAGGTTAATATAATGTAATATCAAAGGTGAAAGTTATGTCACATTACTTCATACTTAAAACGTTTGAAAGATGTAAGTGGGTGTGCAGGCTGGCATATCAATACTACCAAACCCAAAACGTAAAAAATGCATGAAAAATACACTCTTCGTAGAAATAATGGTTTAGTAAAATAAAAAGTATAATATTTGGAGCAAAATAGAAGCCCCACAAACTTAGATTTTAATCAGCCACTTTTTGTCACAATTCTGACCAAGTATTTGTTAAATTTTCATAACTGATTTCTTTTTTCTCTTAATCTAAAAAATAAAGTAATAATAATAATAATACATTTTTATTGCCCGTTATGATTTACAAAAGCAGAGAACTGATGGAGTAGGAAAGACAAAAAAACAAAAACAAAAGCAAGACACAATGAAAATAAATTCAGAAATTATCCATTGACGAGCCTATAGAAATACATTCAGGAAGGTAGAATCAACATTGAGCCGCTTTCGAAACGCCCCAGTTCTTGGATCACCAGATAGTTATTGATAATGCAAGGGCTCTAGGTTCCAGAGATTTTACCAAGGCTAGAGAATTCTTTTAAATATGCTGATGATTTGACATTACTTAATCTTTGTCAAACCTCTACTACTTCGGACGTCAAATTTGACTCACTCATTAACAATTTAAAGAGTGATCTAGACAATGTTAAACTGAACTTGAGCATATTCAAAAGCAGTTTCATGCTGTTTTCCTTTTTAAAAATATACGGCCTATGAATATACGACCTTTGCATACCAAATTTAAATTCGGTTAAACTGCTTGGTATGCAGTTAGAAAATGATCTTAAATAGAACTCCCACACTTTCTACTTATTTAAATCTTGTAGTTTTCTCCTTAGATCTTTCTTCCTTCTTAAACGGTTCCCCATATCAATCCAGAACCTTAAAATAATTTATTGTTCTTATATAAGACCTTGTCTTGAATATGCTTGACCTGTCTGGCACCCTGGGTGGATTAAAAACCAGTGTTCTAGAATTGAAAGTATTCAAAAAAGAGCAATGAAAATTATACTGGGCACGTCCTATGCTACACACGATGAACGTTGGGCTAGATTTGAACTTGCAACATTGGAATCATGACGTCATATCCTTACCATAAACTTTGCCTGAACTCAGGCACAAGTGCCTGAGTTCTGACTATCATCAACATTCCACCCCCCTTCAAAAAAATCCCCCCAATCCTTCCAAATACAAGACTCAATGCTCGTAGAGCTCCAAGTACTCAACTTGACTTGTGTACCCTATTATTTTGATAGTTGATTTAATTTTTTATTTTATTGTTTATCCCCTAAAATCTGTTTTATCATTGTAATTGTTCTGACGTGCTCAGCTAGCTTTTGTGCTATTTTAGCCAATAGATCATATTCTATTCAATTCTTCGGATAGCATCTAAGGAGCTTGTAACTCCATATCTCATCGATAGACTCTGTGCCAATAGATTCTGAACAATGGGTTCAATTTGCAACTACGAACTGCGTATGCATAACAAGCAATAACATAACCAGGAAATTTACTTTGGGTTCCTTTTTTTGTGTAATATGGTTCCTTTACTTTGATTGTCCTATGATTTGACATTCAATGAGACAAGGGTTCTAGATAAAATACTAGCGTTAAAAAAAGATTTATGGAAGTTTTGGGGGGTTGAAGGTGCAGAAATAGACTTGAAAATTAATGTTAAGATAATTAAGTTAATGGTTAGAAGGCTCACTTAATGGTATGAAGTCTAAATACCTTAAAATAGAATATTCGAGATGTAAAGACTATATTAGACAAAGAAAAAAAAAATCGAAGTCAATAAATTCAATTACCTAGGTGGTATCCTAGCTAGAGCAATAGCTGAAACATGGTAAAGACCGAGCACAGCTCATAGTAACTGAAAATTTAATTTCGCATTTTCTAAGAAACTGTTTAGTGAAACACATTCACCAATAGTTATGCATAATCTTTGTGTTTTCGTTAAAGATCTAGCTTCGCATGATTCTACAAGTATAGGAAAACATCTTGAGTTAGTTTATTCACACCATTTCTGTTTATGTACGTCGCATAGGCTCCAAAGCACTACTTTTTGTTTGTTTCAATTTCATTCTTTGCGACTGTCAAAAAAATAATTTTCTTATTAATAAAGATGGCGCATACAGTCACGATGCATAAAGGAGTAACCAAGTCGTAGGCTGTTTTGAAAAGATTTACCCCAATTTTTAAAAAAATTAGAAGAATAGGTGGCCAAGTCTTCAAGCTAAAATTAGAATTTCGGAAGCCTCGATAATGCTAGTATCAGTTGTGGCTCTGAAGCATTGGTGCTTCGAAATGTTGAAGATGATATGCGAGATATATTACAGAAGAACTATCAAACGATAGTTTTAGGCAGTCACTTGTATGGCCGCATTTTAAATAGAAACGAAGAAGAAGAAAAAATCGGTAAAAATACAGTTGAAACGAGCAAAATTGACCTTTTCTTTTAGAGGAATCACTTACTTTAGACTAAAATCCCTGAGTTCGATGAAAATTCACATCCAAATGCTACACACAAATAATTCACTTCCTCAGTACATTAACAGGAAGTTTTTTAGCTATATAAAAACAAGAGCTAAGAAAGCATATGGTACTTCTGACGTGGTCGTAAGAGCCATGAGCCAAGAGCTCATATGGCATGAGCTCTAGCAAAA
The DNA here is from genome assembly GCF_032884065.1 of Artemia franciscana. NCBI lineage: Eukaryota > Metazoa > Arthropoda > Branchiopoda > Anostraca > Artemiidae > Artemia > Artemia franciscana. Next base: position 25,877,685 of record NC_088880.1, on the reverse strand, counting down.
TTCTAAGAATCAATAGATTGATTTAAAAGGAAAACCAGAGGCTTAATACCGGTCAGGATTTGAAATAAGAGCTCTGAGACGCGAGCTCTTTCTGAATATTAAAATTCATTAAGTTCCGGTCACCCATTCGTAGGTCAAAAATACCTTGTTTTTTCTAATAATTCCGCTCCCTACAGCCCCACAGATGGTCGAATCAAGTAAAATGACTTTATCAAGTTGATTTTTGCCGGTCCCTGATACATCTATCAATTTTTATCGTCCTAGCACGTCCAGAAGCACCGAACTTACCAAAACACTGGACCCCCTAACTCCCCCAAAGTGAGCGGACCCAGTTCGGTTACGTCAATCACGTGTCTACGAAATTTGCTTATTCTACCCACCAGGTTTCATCCCGATCTCTCCACTCTAAGCGTTTTCTAAGATTTCCGTTTTCTCCCTCCAACTCCCCCCAACGTCACCGGATCCAGTCAGGATTTAAAATAAGAGCTCTGAGACACAATTTTCTTTCAAAATTAAAATTTATTAGGGTCCAATCACCAGTTCGTAAGTTAAAAATACCTCATTTTTTCTATTTTTTCCGAATTACCGAATTAGGTCACCCCCTCCCAACTCCCCCAAAGAGATCGGATCCGGTGCAGCTATGTCAATCACGCTTCTAGGATTTCTGCGTACTATTCCCACCAAGTTTCTTCCCGATCTCTCCACTCTAATTGTTTTCCAAGATTTCCAGTTCTCCTCCCCCCCCAACTCCACCCAATTACACTGGATCCGGTAGTGATTTAAAATATGAGGTCTGAGCTACGAGGTCCTTCTAAATATAAAATTTCATTAAGATCCAATCATTCGTTCGTAAGTTAAAAATACCTCATTTTTTTTATTTTTTCAGAATAAACACCCCCATAACTTCCCCAAAGAGAGCGGATCTGTTCCGGTTATGTTAATCAAGTATCTAGGACTTTTGCTTATTTTTCCCACCAAGTTTCATCCCGATCCCTCCACTCTAAGTGTTTTCCAAGATTTCAGATCCCCCCAAACTCCCCCCAATGACACTGAATCCACTCTTGATTCAAAATAAGAGGTCTGAATCACGAGGCCCTGCTAAATGTCAAAATTCATCAAGATCTGATCGCTCGTTCGTAAGTTAAAAACACCTCAATTTTTCTAATTTTTCCGGATTACCCCCCCCCCCCCCAACTTCCCCAAAAAGAGCAGATCCGTTCCAGTTTTTTCAATCACGCATCTAGGAATTGTGCTTATTTTTCCCACAAAGTTTCATCCTGATCCCTCCTCTCTAAGCGTTTTCCAGGATTTCAGGTTTCCCCCTCAACTCTCCTCATTGTCATCGGATTCGGTCGAGTTTTAAAATAAGAGCTCTGAGACATGATATCTTTCTAAATATAAAATTTCATAAGGATCCGATCACCCGTTCGTAAGTTAAAAATGCCTCATTTTTTCTAATTTTTCCGAATTAACCGTCACCCCACTCTCCAGATAGTCGAATCGGGGAAAAACTATTTCTAACTTAATTTGGTCTGATCCCTGATACGACTGCCAAATTTCATCGTCCTAGCTTATCTGAAAGTGCCGAAACTAGCAACCCCAAGACAAACAGACAGACCGACAGAAATTGCGATCGCTATGTGTCACTTGGTAAATACTAAGTGCTATAAAAAACGGCAGGCGGAGAAAAAGAGGTTACCACATATGATCTATAGGGTAAAAAAAGCCAACTAGATATTCATCCAAATTAGGGCATTTTATTTTATTACCGTATATTGAAGTTCAACCTGTAAGAAAGATGTGGTTCAGCACTACTTTCTAGGGCTAAAATGAAAAAATGTTAAGATGATTATGTCACTTTTAAAGGATGAATGGTGATTGGTTACCAACAGTTTTGTCTTTTGGCCTTCCATCGAGGGCCAAATGAAAAGCAGAATGACTTTGAATGGGATGGGAGGTCAGGAAAAGGTATTTAGAGCATATTAAAACTTTCAGATGAGGGAATTTAGAGTGAGGCTTTAAACAGGCCATGAAGGAGGCAACAAGACTTGGACCTCATTTCCCTGAAACCTAAATGTTTTCTAATTTCCTCTTAAATCTTCTAAATTTGGCATACAATTTACCTGTTTTTTACCCTTTTTTGGTCTTTGTCAACAAATATAATTATTTAGCAAAAAAAGGCTTTGGGGATAAATTAGTAAAAAAAAAAGGATTCTGACTTAATTGAGAGAAAAAGTTAAAAATAACAAGATTTATGTAGGCTGCTCCCACTTCATTCATGCTTCTGTTGCAACAAATGTGTAACTTTTATTCAAGCGGATGTAGTAACACATATGTTTTAATACAACGTAGAGATATTTAATTTTGAGGATAAATTTTTTTTATATTCCACAGAATGAAGTTTAGCATGAAAATCAAGGATATACTGAGTCACATGCCCCCCCCCTCTTTAAATTTTGGATACTTTTCAGTTTTTAAGGGTTTAACTTGCTAAACACATATTTTTATACTGTGGTATCCACACTCCTCCCAAATGAAAGTCTTGGGTATGGATGTTACGAAAATATTTATTGTTTGTTGTAAAAATCCCATATACTTAAGCTCCTCAACTCCTCACCAGAATTTGTCATTACCTCATCAAAATCCATGTTACTGAGGACTTTTCCATTTAAGGACATAACTTCATCTCCAGGTCTAATGCCAGCGGCGTACGCAGGTCCACCTTCCCTACTTGACTGAACAAAAATGCCAGGTCTATCAGGAGGTCCTTTAATAACACTGGAAAACAAATACAAAGACTCTTAATGTTTAATCGTTGATAACAAGCCTAACCTATTTGTCTTTGATATCATTTTTACTTATTGTTGCAAAAGGTAGATCAAATGTTTGTTATTAAAATTTTTGTTAATTTATTGAGCGTTTGTTGGTTATACATCTTTTCTAATTTATCCTCAGATTATTGAGATTAAATACTACAAATCTCTTGTCAAATTTGATGGGCATTGTTTCGATTGTACAAAATTGCTGTCAGACATTTGGTTATTGTCATTCATAGTTTTGGAGAAATAGATAGTATAATTAATCCGTACAAAGACACAATCTTTGAACTTAAACCGAATTTCGGTTAATTAAACCAAATTTTGATGTCATGTTTTTGTTAGCTGTAGATAAGGATTAATATAAAATTAGGCCTCATTTATTTATCTTCTCATGAGTATGGGTAAACATTATATCTAGGCCTCATTTCAGCGCCACCTACATGTGCTTACAACAATTCTTTCGTTTTTTTCTATTGGAAGCTTGTGTGAAAAAATCAAGAGTTAGTGTCATAAAATTTATCGAATAATTTGGGATAATGAGGATAAATAAAGAGTAACTCTTTTCAATAGAAACAGAAAGTCTTAAAATAGATTTCCTATAAGAATGTACTGTTCTAAAAAAAGGATAATTTTACGGTAGTACCAAATATGTAGAACCAGTTGAGTTTAAAGTTACCCATTGAGAGTTTTTACCATGGGAAATTTGCTTAATATTGTAAGAAATGAAAGACGATCCAAAAAAGGGGAACGATCCTTATCAGAAGTACACTTTGAAATTGGGAGTGTCTAAGAGGCCTGATGCAGAGGGTTCAAGCCTTTAACTGCACAAGCATGAAGCACTTTGTTTTCAATTTATGAAACGTCATGGATGCGTATTTTTCGTCTTATCTTGCTTCTTTTTTTTTTTAATTGAGGTTGATCGCATAGAATCGGTGATCATCATGAGATGGGTCACTTGTTTGGACATTGAATGGCCTAGTAACGTATTTAAGCAACAAAAGAGATCTTTCCAAAAATTGTTATCCTTCTTACTTTCAGTTGAAAAACATGCCTTTTTATTTAATATCTGGTCTTTTTTTAAGTAATGCCGGTAAACCTGGCTCACCCTCCGTGAAAAAATTCCTCCCATTTTCGTGAAACTACTTCGCAAAAAGTTTCCCCCACGTAAAATACATCCCAACGTAAAATTTCTTCCGGATAATTCCATCCTCGTTGAAAATCCCCCCCCCTGAAAAATCTCTTGCAGAAACTTCGGCCTGAAAAATTCTCCCCGGCATACTTTCATTTGAAACAGACCAAATTCTAATCGTTTTACCGGTTACTCCGGAAATCCCCCCATTCCGTGTAAAAATTTCTCGGAAATCAAAACATGCTGAAAATTTTCCCCGGCAATTTTGTACATACAAAATTGAATAGGCAAAGAGAAACTAAGACAAACAAAAATAATTTTGTATAAGAATTCTGTCAAATCTCCCAATTTTAAAATTTTCCCTGTAAAATTAACCCCCAGAAACTTCCCTCCATACAGAAAATTATCCCCAAAGAAACCCACCCCAAGTACAAAATTCCTCCCTGAAAAAGTCTGTATACTTCCCAATAAAATGACTATCTCAAAATAATGATTGGAAGATTTTTGGGAAAAAAGGGCATGGAAGGAGGACTAGTTGCCCTCCAATTGTTTTGGTAACTTAAAAAGGACACTAGAACTCGTAATCTTCATTCAAATGAACCCTCTACCGATATTATAGGACTATTGGTTCGATGCAATAATTTCTGGGAAAAATAACAAGCAAATAAACCCGCATCCGTGATCTTTCTTCTGACAAAAAATAAAAAATACCACATTTTTGTGCATGGGAGCTTGGAACTTCTACAGTAGCGTTCTCAGATACGATGAATCTAATGGTGTGATTTCCATTCAAATTCCATGACTTTTAGGGGGTGTAGGCCTATATCACTTTTTTGAAAATCGGGCAAATTTTCTCTCGCTCGTAGCTTTTGATGAATAACAATAAATTTAATGAATCTTATATATTTGGAATCAGCTTAATAAGCCAATCCTTTTCATGGGTCTATTGATATCAAAGATCCCTTTTTTTAGAGTTTTGGTTACTATTGGGCCGCGTCGCACCTTATTTACAGCTCATTACCAATGAATTGTTTGATACAAATACAGTAATGCAGATATGTATAATGACTATTGAGGATTAAGTTATGGATCCTTTTTTGAAGGAGGGTGGGCTTTCTGAAGCAAAATATGTACTCTGAATCCCCAACTTTGAACTTTCTATGACAGGCTCTTCCGTTAAAGTGAATTTGTCCCCTAGTTTTTCTTTTTTTGAGGAAAATATTTCCACTAAGGGTTTATTAAAAAGGCAGTTCTTGAGAAAAGGCAGTAATTAAAAATCAATGATAAAACGAAAAAAATTATAAGGAAAAGAAACAAGGAAAAGAAAGAAAAAAGGAAGAATAAATATACAGATATTTCACTGGCTGGATATATCCTCATTTTTTCATCTTCAATTTTTTTTTTGGTTTTGTCATGCATAGCCAGTGTAGTCTTAGAAATTATCTAGAAATCAATAATCATGTTAAGTTGGGGCGCAAAGACCATAGTTCTAAGAAGGCTGAATATGATATAAAAAGAACAAGAATCTCAATGAAAGTAAAGAGCAACGTCAAAAGAAAGACAGAAAAGTTTAAGCAGATAGGAATTATCCTATGTATAACAGGAGGACGCCAGCCCCTCAAATTTCACTCTACGTTAATGTTTGACTTGTTTTGTACTGGTATCCTAATTCAAGAATGACACTAACACAAGAGAAATAAATCAAACAGTTCGTGGTAACGAACTGTAGTAAGGAGCGACCCGGCTCAATAGTAACCAAAACTCTAAAAATGGACTTTTTCTTATACATAAAAAGCATAACTTGTTTATTATAATGGCTTGAGAATGAAATGGCTCAATTAGTTGTTTTTTCGTAGAACTTTTTGTTTATATATTGGATTTTCCATTAATTAGATTAATTTCCATACCATTAGTTCTTTTTTTAATCTTTTTAGGAGTGATTCTAGTAATATTTATTTACGTGTCTTCACTGAGAGCTAATGAGATTCTTGTTGTTGAGTTAACCTCATTCATATGAGTGCTCCCTACTATTATCTTCTCTTTCTTATTTTTGTATAAAAAATATATGTTTATCAGCTCTTCTTCAGGATACCTCTATCCTGCGGATTTCATGGTCATCAATTTTAATGTTAATAGACTTACTATATTAGCCTACTCATTCATAGTGGTATACTTATTTTTAGCACTCCTGCTGGTTATTGATTTTTGAACAGCAATAAGAACCCTTTGCAGTCAATGATTTAGTGATTCCGTGATTTTAGAAAATAAAATGTTATCTCTACGCAAGACGCAACCTACCCTTAATATTCCATGATGTTCTTTCAGTTTTCTACGGCCTACTCTTTGTAATCCCTTGTTGCTATAGAAGCTCTGCTTATATGTTAATTCTATTTATTTGTTCAAATATTCTCATCGTTTGATGATTTACTTTTATTTGATTTTATTTTATTTTTTGCACTCTGGTGCAGTTCTGGATATAAAGATGAAATATATGGACAATAAATGTACATCTCTTTAATATTTATTAAATCTCTCTTCATTTAGAACTTTCTTTCGAAGGTTTGGGAAGGGGTAGAGAGGGAGTATCGCAAAATAGATATGGAACCATAGGTTGTCTCATATTTTGATGTGTTGTATAGACAAATAAATAAATTAACTATGTTTTTAATGTTGCACAGGCAAATTTTTAGACTGCATCCTAGCGTGATTAAACAACACACGCTTTTACAGTATTTAAAATTAATATATGCTTAAAATGCAATTTTTCTTCAATGGGAAAATTAAAATCTTTTAAATACTACATTTCAAATGAACGTCTTCCTTGAAACATTGGGTGAAATATTTCCTCTCCATCAAACAGTTCGTGCAGTTCGTGGTAACGAACTGTAAATAAGGAGCAATGCGATCAAATTTTGATGTTTATTCAAAATATGTAAAATTCATGAAGTTTAATGTTACTCATCAAAAGTTACGAGCCTAAAAAAATTGCTGAGCTTTCTAAAAAGAAAGGAAACACCCCTAAGAAATCAAGTGATCTTAATAAAAATCACACCATGAGATTCATAATTACAGAAAACCCTACTGTAGAGGTATGAAGCTCCTGTATAGAAAAATGGGGAATTCTGAATTTTTTTTTCCTGAAGCAAGATCACGGATGCATGTTTATTTTTTTCACATTTTTTCTTTTATTCCCCAGGGATGATTATGTTGACCAGTGATCCTAGAAGATCTGGGAGGGCTCATTTGGTCGGAAATCAAAAGTTCTAGTGTCCTTTCAAAGTGAAAAAATATTGAAGGGTAGCTATCTCTCCTCCCACCCCCTGTTTTACCCAAAATTGTCTGATCAAAATTTTGAGATAGTCATTTTCTCCAGCAGGGTCAAAACATCTAATAACTATGTCTTTGAGAACGGACTGACCCTCCATAGCCCCCAAGAAAGGGTTGCAAGCTATGAGCTTTGCCCCTTGCTTGCATATAGAATTGGTTATTGGGAAGTACAAATATATTTTCAGGGGGGATATTCTGGGGGGGTGGGGGGTAATTACGTGGAAGAATTTTTCCATGGATGAGTTTTTTGGCGAAAGAAATTTTACATCGGAGGAAAGCTGTATTTCCTAGAATTAATAAAAAACTATCACAAATTAGGCAAAAAAATTAATTTTTCAACTTAAAGTAAGGAGCAAAATTAAAACTTAAAACGAACAGAAATTATTGCTTATTTGAGGGCGTCGCTCCCTCCTAAACACCTCATTCTTTACGCTAAAGTGTTTTTTGAATTTGTTAAAGCTTATATTCTAATTAAACGGTCATTGTGTATCAGGGGTCATTGTTCCAATTCCTTAAGAATTCTAATTCCTAAGATTTATTTTGGTTTTAAACACGTTGGAAGGGATTCTCGCAAAGGTACGCACTGATTTTTATGGAGGGGATGCGGGGAGGGGGCAACAATACAAAAATTAACAATTTGAATAGGCAATGAAAAGGAATTTACTTATGTTTAGAAGAGAAGGTCTTTGTTGGCCCCCCTCCCAGAGTAGGTTTATCGTGAAAATTACCTGCATCCAACACTATCTGTTCCTAGTAAATGAATAACAAGTTTGGCCTCTATAACACTACTGTCTTTTGATTGTTTCGGTGTTACTGGGAATGGCCCTTGGGATTCTGAGTCGACGATTCGCCATGATAAATGGTCACTCTTCTTGCTAAAAGTAGACAATAAATTCAGCCAAAGCCATGAGTAGAAGTAGTTAGTCCCTTATGGCATAGAACGGGAAGATTAATGCACATACAGCAAAATTTTATTTCTAGTTTCATGGGTGGTTGAGTAACTTCCTTAAACAGGTCCTAGGTCTTTTTTATATTTTCACCACAATCGACAAATCTTTTGGTAAACACCATCACCTCAAGATAAGTAAATTATTACCACCACACACTGTAAAAAAAATTGTTTGAGATTAAACAAAATTGTTTGCAATGTTTATCAACAAAAGATGTGAATTTCAACAGCTGAAAATCGTTGGAAATGAATATTTAATGCTTTATTGAAATTCCGAATCATTATCGTATTTCTAACTTATTGAGAAACAAGAATATTGGATTTACAGGCCCAAATTGTAACTTCAATTTGTTGAAGAACAAACATGTTAAATTTCCAGATATCAATAAGGCTACTGAATTACCTGTAAAATCAAGACATTTGATGATGAATAATTAACGGTGGCAACCCTGATTAACATACAATGAACATAAGCCAGAATGGTATCCATGGCGATCAGAAATATCATAGGATTTAACACTTCCTAACCACTCGGATTATATCTATCTCATCCTAACAGGTTACAATAAAAGCCACGGATGGTTTTTGATAACCAAACTCTGAAATTAGCCAGAACCAGTTTTTCTCCAGCTCAGAGATTGACATTACCACTCATCCCCGTGGTTTGTAGAAGCGTTCGGTTTCCCAGCAAAACCTAACAGGAGACAGGGGAGCACGATGTTCTTTACCTTTCTTCCAAATACAATCTCTGCTTTAGAAACAATAACTGGACAAAACAGAACTTTACCACCAGTAAATTTCTACTCATTACTGTGTTACATATATTTTCTCCTATATTAATTACCCAACTGTAATTACCCTAATATTAATGGAAGTTATTTTTGAAGTAATTCTATCTTTAGCCATCTTATTAGTCACAGGCATATGTTCTGCAGATATCCACCTGCCCAGCAAAACTAGCTGCCAGACCTTATTTGCGAAATAATTATAAAACTCAGATTTGTATCCTCTCATTTTTGAAGTAATTCTATCTAGTAGCGTGGTCTTCAAGGGAGTATCATGTTCTTTACCTTTCCTCCAAACGAAATTTCTTCTTTAAGAACTACGACCGGGCAAACTAGAACTTTTCAACAGCGGTAAATTTCTACTCATTACTGTGTTAATCTGCTATTGCTACTACTACTTGTACTAAAACCTTATCGCACACCAAGCCACCTGAGGCCAACACAGCTACACGCGCCCCTCCTCCATATAAATCTATTCAATTGCCTCTCTCTGCATACCCTCCCAGTAAGTTCCCGTTTACCTTAAATTTTTCTTGAGACATCCTACCGCTCCCACCAGGGACGACCTGCTTTTCGTTTAGCCCTAGACAATAGGCCGTAAAGGACGAATTTTGGCAATTGGTCATCGTAAATTGGCAGAACGTGCCCTAGGCATCTCAACCTTTCTCTCATTATAGCCCTAGAAATCCGAATTGAACCATGCTTTTCGTAGAGCCTATTGTCTGAAATACAGTCAGTCAATCGGGTACTTCAAACAAACCGTGGCAATTTCTTTGTAAAACATCTAGAAAGTCCTCCTCCGTTTTAAGGAGCACCCAAACTTCATAGCCCTACTAGACCACTATTATCACTGTAGCTCCCAACGTTTAAATCCTGATTCTCAATCTCATCTTCTTATTATTCTAAGCTTTTTTTCAACTGCAAAATAACATCCTGGGCCCTGGCTATTCTACTTTTAACACGTTGGATATTTATTTTACCTGAGTATAAATACCCTAAAATTAATGGAAGTTGTTTTCGAAGCAGTTCCAGCCATTTGTAACGTGATGAAGTACCATGGTCTTTACCTTTACACCAATTGCAATTCCTACCCGTGCAACAAAGATCAGCTGAAACACACTTTTACCAATAGCTGATTCTTGCTCTATACTCTCCTAACCCCTGACACCGTAATATTACAGAGGAAATGAAAGACGGAAAGAAAATTCAATCAAGTTAAACTAAGAAGAATATATTCAGAAAAGCTTAGGGCTAAGAGCAGCCCGTATTTAAACCTAAATTCTAAGAAGCCAAAAGATTTTAAGCATCTTATGTTTCACTGAGATGGATTAAGTGATTTGATAAAGGCACTTTTTGATCCAATAGGAAGGATTGGATCATTAGCATCTTGAATACTAATTGCCAAACAACGAAATATGTTGGTAAATACGTCTAAAAGAGATCGGGATAAAAAGATGTTTCTAGTTAATCGTTCTTCTTCTTAATAAAAATCTACTTGGATACTCATAATTCAGCCTTTTCCCAGTCTTCCTTCAAGCTGATTCGAGTTCTTGAAATCAATTAAATAAAAAAAAACAAGTTTTTTTAACTGAAAGTAAGGAGCGACATTAAAACTTAAAACGAACAGAAATTACTTCGTATATGAAAGAAGCTGCTTCCTCATCAACGCCCCGCTCTTTACGCTAAAGTTTGACTCTGTCTCTCAATTCTTCTTTTTAAAACAGTAAAAAACTTTAGCGTAAAGAGCGGGGCGTTGATGAGGAAGCAGCCTCTTTCATATACGAAGTAATTTCTGTTCGTTTTAAGTTTTAATGTCGCTCCTTACTTTCAGTTAAAAAAACTTGTTTTTTTTTATTTAATTTCTGAACGTTTTTGAATCAATGCATGGATTGATTTTGGCTCTCCGCAGAGGAATAATTAAAACGAAATTTGCGCTCCCTTCATGGAAATTTTTTCCCCCATGACAAATTATCGATGGAAAGTTCCCCCAGCATATCCCCCTCTTCTCAACCCCTCCCCCAACCAAAAAAATCCTCCTGAAAACGCCTGTACACTTCCCAATAACCATTACTATATGTAAGCATTGGTCAAAGTTTGTAACTTGTTGCCCCTCCCATGGGGACTGTGGGGGAGTAAGTTGTCCCCAAAGACATAGTTATAAGGTTTTTCGACTACGTTGAATAAAATGGCTATCTCAGAATTTTGATCCGTTGACTTTGGTAAAATAATTAGCGTGGGAGGGGGCCTAGGTGCCCTCCAAATTTTTTGGTCACTTCAAAAGGGCACTAGAACTTTTCACTTCCATTAGAATGAGCCCTCTTGCAACATTCTAGGACAACTGGGTCGATACGATCACCCCTGGGAAAAAAAAAAAAACAACAAAAAAACAAATAAACACGCATCCGTGATCTGCCTTCTGGCAAAAAATACAAAATTCCACATTTTTGTAGATAGGAGCTTGAAACTTCTACAGTAGGGTTCTCTGATACGCTGAATCTGATGGTGTGATTTTCGTTAAGATTATATGACTTCTAGGGGGCGTTTCCCCCTATTTTCTAAAATAACGCAAATTTTCTCAGGCTCTTAACTTTTGATGGGTAAGATTAAACTTGATGAAACTTATATATTTAAAATCAACATTAAAATGCGATTCTTTTGATGTAGGTATTGGTATCAAAATTCCATTTTTTAGAGTTTTGGTTACTATTGAGCCGGGTCGCTCCTTACTACAGTTCGTTACCACGAACTGTTTGATATACGGTGCTCAAGTGCAGCAATGTTTTTCACGCCTAATGGGTAAATGGAAAATAAAGTTTTTCTCCTATGTGTTTACAATGTATACTTTCATTTAACAATCGTCACTTATTTTGTTCTGACAGTTGACTCTGCTACAAACTTGGAGGCAATGGGCCTTTGCAACCAGACCCTCAACTCGGTCTGGTGAGTTCACGCTTATAAATTATCATATATAGCGTATATATGATATTATAATAATGTTACCAATACCATGTTATTTTATAATATATTATTATTATAACAAAACTATTAATATTTCTAGATACTATTACATATATATATATATATTATATATATATATATATATATATATATATATATATATATATATATATATATATATATATATATATATATATATATATACGTGCCATTGTAGTTGTGTCCCTGTATCCCACCTGTGAATATAGATAGATATATATATATATGTTTTTAACTACGTAAAACTTGCGAATATACAACATTCTTGGCTGTCCCATTGTCTGTGCATATAAATAGATTATCAGGTTTACCGACTCTTGAACATGCAACATATAATTGTCCATGTGAAAAACAATCTGTATTCAGATCTATGCCTCATTATTCTAATGATTACCCTTGAGCTTTGTTGATGGTGATTGCTAATCGAACATTCTCTGTGTCCCTGTCGTCATTTATATATCCCCCTGTGCCCCCCGGCGTCCCCGTTGTTGTTGTTTCCCTGTGTCCCGGTCATCATTTGTGTTCCGGTGTCCCAGTCTGTTATTTCTCTTTGAGTGTCGCGGTCGTCATTTATATTCCCTGTGTCCCGGCCGTCATTTGTGTTCCGGTGTCCTGGTCTGTAACTTCTCTTTGAGTGTCCTGGTCGTTATTTATATTCCCTGTGTCCCGGTCGTCATTTGTGTCCCGGTGCTTTGTTGATGGTGATTGCTAATCGAAGATTCCTTGTGTCCCGGTCGCTTTCTCTTTGAGTGTCCCAGTCGTCATTTATATTCCCTACTGGGGTGGCGCTTCACGCCACCCCAACACCTAGTTGGTGGGGGCGCTTGTTGCCCCCCCCTCAAGCCCCCCCGCGCGCGTAAGTCGTTACGCGCCATTGTAGTTGTGTCCCTGTGTCCCACCTGTGAATATAGAAAGATATATATATATATATATATATATATATATATATATATATATATATATATATACTAGCTGTTGGGGTGGCGCTTCGCGCTACCCCAACACCTAGTTGGTGGGGGCGCTTCGTGCCCCCCCAAGCCCCCCCGCGCGCGTAAGTCGTTACACGCCATATTAGTTACGCGCCATTGTAGTTGTGTCCCTATGTCCCACCTGTGAATATAGATAGATATATATATATATATATATATATATATATATATATATATATATATATATATATATATATATATATATATATATATATATATATGTTTTTAACTACGTAAAACTTGCGAATATACAACATTCTTTGCTGTCCCATTGTCTGTGCATATAAATAGATTGTCAGGTTTACCGACTCTTGAACATGCAACATATAATGGTCAATGGGAAAACAATCCGTATTCAGATCTATACCTCATGATTCTAATGATTGCCCTTGAGCTTTGTTGATGGTGATTGCTAATCGACCATTCCCTGAGTCGCCATCGTCATTTATATATCCCCCTGTGCACCCCGGCGTCCCCTTTGTAGTTATGTCCCTGTGTCCCAGTCGTCATTTATATTCCCTGTGTCCCGGTCGTCATTTGTGTCCCGGTGTCCCAGTCTCTGATTTCTCTTATGTCCCGGTGTCCCGGTCGTCATTTATATCCCCCTGTGCCCCCCGACATCCCCGTTGTAGTTGTGTCATTTATATTCCCTGTGTCCCGGTCGTCATCCCGGTATACATTCGTTTTTGAATTGGTATATGATGAAATAAATTTTTAATTTTTTCCCTTTTTTTCCTTTTAGTTTTTTTTTATTGGTTTTGACCTTTTTTTTTTATATCTTTTTTTCTTTTCAGTTTTATTCCTTTTTTTCTTTTCAGTTTTTTATTGGTTTTTACCTTTTTTTTAGCTTTTTTAGTTTTTTTTCGTTTTTTCTTTTCACTTTTTTTTAGTTTTTATCTTTTTTATTTTTTTTTATTTTTATTCTTAATTTTTTTTTTATTAGTTTTTAGTTTTTTTTTGTAGTTTTTGCCTTTTTTAGTTTTTTCAGTTTTTTTTTTAGTTTTTAGATTTTTACCTTTTTTAGCCTAACCAGGATTTGAACCTGGGACCTTCATTCTCCGTTCTGACACCCTCTCTCACCGAGTGACTACTCCAGCAAGTTCATTTTGGTGTTTTAAATGGTATATTATTAACCAAATTAATGTGTTTTACAATATACTAAGCATCGTCATAACAAAAATGACGACAACTAATTTCATGACGTCAGTCAACACAGAAATTAAGTTCTGAAATTAAGTCATGAAATTAGTTGCCGTCATTTTTGCTTTGACGGTGACGTCATTCAAGTTATATAAGATATATGTTCACGTAGAAATCTATTAATGTTTAAGTTTACAATGACTGATGAAGATGCTCAAAGAGTCTTTGCCAAAAAAACTTGCTGCTGATAGAGAAAGTCAGAAAAGAAACCGTGCCGAGGAACTATCAGCAGCAAGTTTTTTGGCATAGACTCTTTGAGCATCTTCATCAGTCATTGTAAACTTAAACATTAATAGATTTCTACGTGAACATATGTCTTATATAACTTGAATGACGTCACCGTCAAAGCAAAAATGACGACAACTATTTTCATGACGTCAGCCGACACAGAAACATGACGTCACCTGACAACTAATTTCATGACGTCAGCCAACACAGAAACATGACGTCACCTGATCCACAGATCCACAGACAGACAACTTATTTTTATATATATATATATATATACTAGCTGTTGGGGTGGCGCTTCGCGCCACCCCAACACCTAGTTGGTGGGGCGCTTCGCAATCCCCCCAAAGCCCCCCCCCCGCGCGTAAGTCGTTACGCGCCATATTAGTTACGCGCCATTGTAGTTGTGTCCCTGTGTCCCACCTGTGAATAGATATAGATATAAATATATGTTTTTAACTACGTAAAACATGCGAATATACAACATTCTTCGCTGTCCCATTGTCTGTGCATATAAATAGATTGTCAGGTTTACTGACTCTTGAACATGCAACATATAATTGTCCATGGGAAAAACAATCCGTATTCAGATCTATACCTCATTATTCTAATGATGTGTCCCTGTGTCCCGGTCGTCATTTATATTCCCTGTGTCCCGGTCGCGATTTGTGTCCGGGTGTCCCAGTCTGTAATTTCTCTTTGAGGTTCCCGGTCGTCACTTATATTCCCTCTGTCTCGGTCGTCATTTGTGTCCCGGTCTGTAATTTCTCTTTGAGTGTTTTTTCTTTTTAGTTTTTTTTTAGTTTTTTACCTTTTTTCTTTTTTCAGTTTTCTTTTTCTTCTTTATTTTTCAGCGTCACTATGAAGTACATATCGACGAACCTTTGTTTTTTTAACTTAAATCTGGTAGGCATTGAAGACCTTATCCAAGTCAAAATCCCAAACCCAATCATCATCGCTATCATTTTCAGTTTTGATATGTTTTGACTCTCGCTGTCCAGGTGGATTTTCATCTAACTGCGCGGTTTTGCGTTCTTTAGCCGCAGGCCTGTTTTCTTGCTATTCTTGTGATTCCTCGGAACGCTTTCTTTTCTTACTTTCTCCATCAGCAGCAAGTTTTTTGGCATAAACTCTTTGAGCAGCTTCCTCGGCTGTTGCCATTGTAGGTTCTTCAGTCATTTTACAATTAAACATTTTTCCGTGAAAAAATGTCTTAAATACCGTTAATGACGTCACCGTCAAAGCAAAAATGACGACAACTAATTTCATGACGTCAGTCAACACAGAAACATGACGTCACCTGATCCACAGACAGACAACTTATTTTTATATATATAATAGCTGTTGGGGTGGCGCTTCGCGCCACCCCAACACCTAGTTGGTGGGGGCGCTTCGCGCCCCCACCTTTATATTCCCTATGTGCCGGTGTCCTAGGGAATTTATATTCCCTATGTGCCGGTGTCCTAGGGAATTTATATTCCCTATGTGCCGGTGTCCTGGTCGTCATTTGTGTCCCAATGTAATTTCGTAATTTCGTCAGTCGAAAACATGACTTCAGTCGACACAGAAACGTGACGTCACCTGACACACAGACAGACAGACAACTTATTTTTATATATATAGAAGATGTGCCGGTGTCCCGGTCGTCATTTGTGTCCCGATGTTCCGGTCTGTAATTTCGTCAGTTGAAAACATGACGTCAGCCGACACAGAAACATGACGTCACCTGATCCACAGACAGACAACTTATTTTTATATATATAGATATATATATATATATATACTAGCTGTTGGGGTGGCGCTTCGCGCCACCCCAACACCTAGTTGGTGGGCGCTTCGCGCCCCCCCCCAAGCCCCCCCGCGCGCGTAAGTCGTTACGCGCCATATTAGTTATGCGCCATTGTAGTTGTGTCCCTGTGTCCCACCTGTGAATATAGATAGATTTATATATGTGTTTCAAACTACGCAAAAATTGCGAATAAACAACATTCTTGGCTTTCCCATTGTCTGTGCATATGCAAAGCCGTATGTACTAATAATGACGTCATATACAAACGCTCTTTTTACAAACAAACAAACATGCATCCACATAACTCGTTTTTATATAGATAGATACAATACAAATTAACTGCGTAAAACTTGCGAATAAACAACATTCTTCGCTGTCCAATTGTCGCTGCATATAAATACATTGTCAGGTTTACCGACCCTCGAACATGCAACGTACAATTGTCCATGGGAAAAACAATCAGGATTAAGATCTATACCACATTATTCTAATGATTGACCTTGAGCTTTGTTAATGGTGATTGCAAATACTAATCGAATTGGGAATTGCAATCTTTTAAATTGAAAAAGCAGATCCGTTGGAATCATGGGAATGCGAGGAATAAGAACAGCCTCACCCTCATAAGGCCCTGTCAAGATTGTGGCCTCTATTATGTTTTCCATTGTTTTTTTTTACGGCAAGTCGCGTGCCATTGCAAAGCTTTGGTGGGTTGATATTTCTTAAAAGTATTATTGGTACGCCTATTTTTAGTTGTAGCACGTGTGGTGGAAACCCTGAAGGATCTATGGAATTTAAAAATTCAGATGGATAATTAACCGCTTCATTTGGTTCCAAAACTGTGTCGACTGACTTGTAAAGGACTGCCTGGTCTCGAATCTTGTTCAAAACAATATTGTTGATTTCGTGGACGTCTATATTTTTGGGTGCGAGAATCGCTCTTTCACTTAGCCATTTATTATTTTTATAATTTTTTAGAATATTCGGAAATACTTTTTCAATCAATTCATTTTTGGACGTCACTAAATTACAGAAATCAGCAGGTAGTTGTATACGTCCTGAAATTGAGTCTACTGTTTGACCAGAGTCATCGTTTTGCAATCGGACACGCATATTTGTATTTAATTTTAATATTTTTACGTGTGCCTATAAATTAGAATTTTTTAGGCAAGCATTCATTTCGTCTGCAGGAGTTAAACTACGTAAAAATTGCGAATATACAACATTCTTGGCTTTCCCATTGTCTCTGCATATACAAAGCCGTATGTACTAATAATGACATCATATGCAAACGCTCTTTTTACAAACAAACAAACATGCATACATACAACTCGTTTTTATATAGATAGATAGATAGATAGATAGATAGATAAAATACAAATTAACTGCGTAAAACTTGCGAATATACAACATTCTTCGCTGTCCAATTGTCGCTGCATATAAATAGATTGTCAGGTTTACCGACCCTCGAACATGCAACGTACAATTGTCAATGGGAAAAACAATCAGTATTAAGATCTATACCACATTTTTCTAATGATTGACCTTGAGCTTTGTTAATGGTGATTGCAAATGCTAATCGAATTGGGAATTGCAATCTTTTAAATTGAAAAGGCAGATCCGTTGGAATCTTGGGAATGCGAGGAATAAGAACAGCCTCACCCTCAAAAGGCCCTGTCAAGATTGTGGCCTCTATTAGGTTTTCCATTGTTTTTTTTACGGCAGGTCGAGTGCCATAGCAAAGCTTTGGTGGGTTTATATTTCTTAAAAGTATTATTGGTAGGCCTATTTTTAGTTGTAGCACGTGTGGTGGAAACCCTGAGAATAATATCTCGAGGTAAAAACTGATCACCGACCATAACGATGGCCACTTCGTCGATAGTTGGAGCATTGTATCTACGCACATGTTGGCCAGGAGGCGTTTTGTCAGCGGAAATAACAATTTTATGCGTATAAGTAGGCATCAAATCGATGGCTGTTTTGAACAGACGCACTAAATTATTATTTTCGTGGAAAAGATGTTGTAATTGGGAAACGATTGTCCTTTCAATGTTAGGAGAAATTTCGCAACGTGCATTCAATTCAGAATTTCTATCACTGATGAAGTACAATTGTAAAAATTTATGATTCTCGCCTGAGAATGGTAGAAGAGACCCTGCTCTATGATAAATTTGCCCTTTTACTTTGAAAGTAGACATAAATTGATCTGGATTTTCAATTTGGGCTCCAAACGACGTCATTTGGAAACATGAGTTGTATTTTCTGATTCATTTATATTCCTTATGTCCCGGTGTCCCGGTCGTCATTTATATCCCCCTGTTTTATATCCCGCTTATTTTTCAGTTTTTTCCTTTTTTTAGTTTTTTTTACTTTTTTAGTTCTTTTAGTTTTTACGTTTTTTAGTTTTTTTTAGTTTTTTAGATGAATTTTTTTTTTAGTTTTTTACCTTTTTTTCTTTTTAGTTTTTATTGGTTTTTACCTTTTTTTAGCTTTTTATCTTTTTTTTTTTTTTTTTTTTTTTTTTAATTTTATTAGTATTCTTTTTCTCTTCTATTTTTCATTTTTCCTTTTTTTTAGTTTTTTTTTAGTTTTTAGTTTTTTAAGTTTTTTCGTTTTTTAGTTTCTTTAGTTTTTTTAGTTTTTCGGCTTTTTTATTTTTTTATTAGTTTTTAGTTTTTTTTGTAGTTTTTGCCTTTTTTTAGTTTTTTCAGTTTTTTTTTTAGTTTTTAGTTTTTTACCTTTTTTAGCCTAACCAGGATTTGAACCTGGGACCTTCATTCTCCGTTCTGACACCCTCTCTCACCGAGTGACTACTCCAGCATGTTCATTTTGGTGTTTTAAATGGTATATTATTAACCAAATTAATGTGTTTTACAATATACTAAGCATCGTCATAACAAAAATGACGGCAACTAATTTCATGACGTCAGCCGAAACATGACGTCACCTGATCCACAGATCCACAGACCCACAGACAGACAGACAACTTATTTTTATATATATAGATATATATATATATATATATATATATATATATATATATATATATATATATATATATATATATATATATATATATATATATATATATATATATATATATATATGTATGTTTTTAATTACGTAAAACTTGCGAATATACAACATTCTTCGATGTCCCATTGTCTGTGCATATAAATAGATTGTCAGGTTTACTGACTCTTGAATATGCAAAATAAAATTGTCCATGGGAAAAACAATCCGTATTCAGACCTATACCTGATTATTCTAATGATTGCCCTTGAGCTTTGTTGATGGTGATTGCTAATCGAACATTACCTGCGTCCCCGTCGTCATTTATATATCCCCCTGTGTCCTTTTTGTTTTTTCTTTTTATTTTTTTTGTAGTTTTTACCTTTTTTAGTTTTCTTTTAGTTTTTTTTTAGTATTTAGTTTTTTACCTTTTTTTAGTTTTTTAGCTTTAGTATTTAGTTTTTTTTACCTTTTTTTAGTTTTTTTAGCTTTTTTAGTTTTCTAAGTATTTTCTTTTTAGTTTTTTTGTAGTTTTTACCTTTTTAGTTTTTTTTTCTTCTTTTGTGTTTTACCTTTTTTAGTTTTTTTTCTTCTTTTGTATTAATGCTAAAGCCAAGGTTCAAACCTGGAACCTCTCGGACCTGGAACATAACGCTTTACCAGCTCAGCTACTTCGGCTTGAATACATTCGTTTTTGAATTGGTATATGATGTGTCCCGGTCGTCATTTATATTCCCTGTGTCCCGGTCGTCATTTGTGTCCCGGTGTCACGGTCTGTAATTTCGTCAGTCGACAAACATGACCTCAGACGACAAACAACTTCATGACGACATACAGCTCAATCATTATAATGACGTCAGTCGACAAACATGACGTCAGTCGACACACAAACATGACGTCAGTAGACAGACACATAGACAAACAACTTATTTTTATATATATAGATGTCCCGGTGTCCCGGTCGTCATTTGTGTCCCGATGTCCCGGTCTGTAATTTCGTCAGTCGACAAACATGACGTCAGTCGACACACAAACATGACTTCACTCGACAGACACACAGACAACTTATTTTTATATCTATACTAGCTGTTGGGGTGGCACTTCGCGCCACCCCAACACCTAGAGAAAAAAACTTAAAAAAGGAAAAAAACTGAAAAATAAAGGAGAAAAAGAAAACTAAAAGCCGGGTCACAGGGAATATAAATGACGACCGGGACACTCAAAAAGAAATTACAGGCTGAGACACTGGGACACAAATAGCGACCGGGAGATATAAATGACGACCGGGACACTCAAAGATAAATTACAGACCGGGACACCGGACACAAATGACGACCGGGACACAGGGAATATAAATGACGAACGGGACGCTCAAAGAGAAATTACAGACTTGGACACTGGGACACAAATGACGACCGGGATGCTGGGAATATAAATGAAGACCGGGACACAGGGAATGTTCGATTAGCAATCATCATCAACAAAGCTCAAGGGCAATCATTAGAATAATGAGGTATAGATCTGAATACGGATTGTTTTTCCCATGGACAATTTTATGTTGCATGTTCAGGAGTCGGTAAACCTGACAATCTGTTTATATGCACAGATAATGGGACATCGAAGAATGTAGTATATTCGCAAGTTTTACGTAGTTAAAAACATATATATATCTATAACGAAAAGAGAAATCTTTTCTCTTTTATCTATATTCACAGGTGGGACACAGGGACACAACTACAATGGCGCGTAACTAATATGGCGCGTAACGACTTACACGCGCGAGGGGCTTGGGGGGGGGGGTGTTGGGGAGAGAAGTGCCCCCACCAACTAGGTGTTGGGGTGGCACGAAACGCCACCCCAACAGCTAGTAGATATATAAAAATAAGTTGTTTGTCTGTGTGTCTGTCTACTGACGCCATGTTTGTGTGTCGACTGATGTCATGTTTGTCAACTGACGTATCTATATATATAAAAATAAGTTATTTGTCTGTGGATCTGTCGAGTGACGTCATGTCATCATGTCGTCATGAAGGTAGTTGTTGTAATGTTTGTTATGACGATGACGTCATTAAAAGTATTTAAGAAAATCGTTCAAAGACAAATTTTTAATTGTAAGAAGATCGTGGAAGAAAAAATGTTTAATTGTAAAATGACTGAAGAACCTACAATGGCAACAGCCGAGGAAGCTGCTCAAAGAGTCTATGCCAAAAAACTTGCGGCTGATAGAGAAAGTATGAAAAGAAAGCGTGCCGAGGAATCACAAGAACAGCAAGAAAACAGGCTTGCGGCTAAAGAACGCAAAACCGCGCAGTTAGATGATAATCCACCTGGACAGCGAGAGTCAAAACATATCAAAACTGAAAATGATAGCGATGATGATTGGGTTTGGGATTTTGACTTGGACAAGGTCATCAATGCCTACCAGATTTTAGTTAAAATAACAAAGGTTCGGCGATATGTATTTCATAGTGACGCTGAAAAATCAAGAAGAAAAAGAAAACTATAAAAAGAAAAAAGGTATAAAACTAAAAAAAACTAAAAAGAAAAACACTCAAAGAGAAATTACAGACCGGGACACAAATGACGACCGGGACAGAGGGAGACTGAAGAACCTACAATGGAAGGTAGCTTCCCGAGGAAGCTACTCAAAACAAATGTATTCAAGCCGAAGTAGCTGAGTTGGTAAAGCGTTATGTTTAAGGTTCTAGGTCCGAGAGGCTCCAGGTTTAAACCTTGGCTTTAGCATTAATACAAAAGAAGAAAAAAACTAAAAAAGGTAAAAACTACAAAAAAACTAAAAAGAAAATACTAAAAAAACTAAAGAAGCTAAAAAACTAAAAAAAACAAAAAAAGGTAAAAATCTAAAAACTGAAAAAGAAAAAAAAACTAAAAAAAAACTAAAAAAAGGTAAAAACTACAAAAAAAACTAAAAAGAAAAAAAAACTAAAAACTAATTAAAAAACTAAAAAAACTAAAAACTGAAAAAGAAAAAAAACTAAAAAAAAACTGAAAAATAAAGGAGAAAAAGAAAACTAAAAGCCGGGACACAGGGAATACAAATGACGACCGGGACACTCAAAGAGAAATTACAGACTGGGACACTGGGACACAAATAACGACCGGGAGATATAAATGACGACCGGGACAATCAAAGATAAATTACGGACCGGGACACCGGGACACAAATGACGACCGGGACACAGGGAATATAAATGACGAACGGGACGCTCAAAGAGAAATTACAGACTGGGACACTGGGACACAAATGACGACCGGGATACTGGGAATATAAATGACGACCGGGACACAGGGAATGTTCGATTAACAATTACCATCAACAAAGCTCAAGGGCCATCATTAGAATAATGAGGTATAGATCTGAATACGGATTGTTTTTCCCATGGACAATTTTATGTTGCATATTCAAGAGTCGGTAAACCTGACAATCTATTTATATGCACAGACAATGGGACATCGAAGAATGTAGTATATTCACAAGTTTTACGTAGTTAAAAACATATATATATATATATATATATATATATATATATATATATATATATATATATATATATATATATATATATATATATATATATATATATATATATATCTATAACGAAAAGAGAAATCTTTTCTCTTTTGTCTATATTCACAGGTGAAACACAGGGACACAACTACAATGGCGCGTAACTAATATGGCGCGTAACGACTTACGCGCGCGGGGAGGCTTGGGGGGGGGGGGCGCGAAGCGCTCCCACCAACTAGGTGTTGAGGTGGCGCTTCGCGCTACCCCAACAGCTAGTATATAGATAGATAGATGTCTGGAGGAAGGTAAACAGGAAGGGTGTGCGAAAGCACAGGTTGGCTGGCCCCCAACCCCCCATTGCACTTCCTGGCTGAAGGGCCAAAAAACGGAGATCAGCACCGCCGGCACGGACTGTAAAGTCTAATACCGTATCCTTTACCCTTTTTTTTAGATAGATGTCTCTGTGTCCCGGTCGTCATTTGTGTCCCGATGTCCTGGTCTGTAATTTCGTCAGTCGACAAACATGACGTCAGTCGACACACAAACATAACGTCACTCGACAGACATACAGACAACTTATTTTTATATATATAGATAGTTTAATTTGTTATTATATAATATATTTACAAAATCCATCCCAATATCTTATCATATAAATAATAATAGTTTTTTGTTTTTCCAATTGTCCTGTTTTTGCTCCAAATTATGGCTGTTCATATTTGAATATCCTTACTTAGACACCCAAATCAAAATAACCGATGTATGGATGTCCACTAGAAAAGCGTCTTTTAGAGTATATTGCAGTTCATTCCTTGAAGTTGGTTCAAGGAAATGGTCAGCACATATATAACGGCCTGCCACCCAATTGGGTGGTGGGCCCATCCAGTATCAATGGCTTTGTTTAGTTCCTCATACAGAGATATAGGTCTCTTTATCGGTGTGGTGGGTGATGGTGTGGTTACTTTCAAGACGTGCTGTCCAGAGAGAGAAATTTTGGCCAATAAGCTTAAGAGGTTTGTTATTTCCGATCCCCAAAATTTTAAGAAGTGTGTACATAAATACAGACTAGAATGGCATTCTACTGTGATAAGAATCAAAATACCTCCAGTGAAAATTTTCTCCGTGAAAAAATAAAATCCGATAAGAGGTCAGATAAAGCCCAAGCCTCATATTATCTGAATCGAGAACGTGAAAAGCAACGGTAATTATGCGCATTTTCTTATGTGACAGTTAATGGTAAACAAATTTTAATCAATTTAAAAAGAACAAAGGATGTAACCTCTAGTTTTGCCGACAAAGGGAAGGTGACAAGATGTGACATGATTTTACAAAATAAACTTTATCTTAACATTTCTAAAGTCCATAATTTCAGACAAATATAAAAAGAACTTCATACCAAAAGTGTCGTTAATCCACCTTTTTTTTACTTTCCACTTTTTTATGGTTATAATTTTAGATAATGGAAAAGTGTTTTGACATCATGCGACCATTGTTGTTGATACCAGAACTAGGCTATCGATTATCAATATGTTCCTTTTTGGCATTCTTGATAATGAAAATATGTCTTTACATTAATTTGATTGAAATAAAGATATGTAGGAGCTTCGGCATTTTTGGGAGGCTCGTAAATACTTTTCTGGATCAATTTTAAATGTCCTTTTTCACTGCTTGATTCTAATTTTATGTTTCTTACTCTCCAATGTATGAATATCAACTTTTCCTTTTCTTTAAAACCACTTTCCAAGGTTTACAATAAAGCTAGAAAACTAATTCAGGAAACTAAACGTTCAGGAATTATCCCTTTACTGGATTTCGAATCACTCTATATTCTTGCGTGGGCTGCCCTGTTTTGCTTTTTTTAAGATTCATTGTGACTTACCCCAACCCCAAGTGTTGCCGGCTTTTAACTGTGATAAAAATAATTATTATCTTTGCTATACGAGCAGTCATATTCAAATTCCTTTTGCTCCTTGTTCAAGGTCAGATTTCAATCCTTTGATGGTGAGCGATATTGAATAAAATAAGCTGCCTGAGTCAATTCGAAGTTCCAATCTTTCAGATTATTCAAAACTCTGTAAAAAGGAAAATTTATCTTCATAGAAGCGTTTGTTATCTTCGGCCGATATTCATTTTTAATTTTTTTTCTATACTTGGCAATATGGGGCCTAATATGATTGCCCAGGGTTCGATCCACACCAGAGCAAGGTTGGGCGATAAGCTTTCTACTTGTCCCAATAAAAAAAACAGCAACTGAAACGTCAATTTGACTCCAATTGTGCAACTAATGGCTCTGAGGAATCTTTATCCCTTTTTTTTATTTTATCTAGAGACTCTGGAGTTTGGGTCTTTTTTGAGGTCCTGGCCCTGCCTAATTCAGCACTATATTGCTTTCTATGCTTCTCACGATCATAACAGTCAAACCCATAAAATTGTCCAATAATCCGATTACTATCTCATCATAACACAGTAGAAGTAAGATATACATTTATACTGTGCATCACAATTACTCATTAGTTAGTTTGGTGTTAATCCAAGAGAAAGCAAACGTCAACTGGTATTAATCTTGGTCCATCCAGGTAATCATGGACGTCTATCTCAGTTTAACATGAAAGCGTAGCTAAGGCGCTCAATTTTGGAGTGGAATCATAAATACATCTTGTCGTATTATTTTATCCATGCCAAAACATTTGCAAATAAAAAAATGTATACATCGTTTCATGAAATATAATATTATGAAAGGAAACCAGGATATTTTTGTTCAATACCTGATTGTTGTAAAAATTAAATTTATTGGCTAACCCCGGGGTTCAATATTAAGACTATTAATTGCTCTCATTTGCATTAAAAATATTCCAAAGGTATTCATTTTCTCTGTAACTTCCTACACTTTACCTGAAATTACTCTTGGAGCAATTTTAAGGTTTTAATATGGCTTACAGCTCTACGGCAGATAATTTAAACGAATCATTGTTGCCAATACTCCATTAATCGTCAGGAAAAAATACGTTCTGATAACCAGAAAAGAAAAAATCATCATAGAATAGTACAACCATCTGCAAAACTAATTGTTACGGTCACTGTTTTCTGTTTAAATTTAGGAATCACCCAGTCGGCCCGTCATTTATGCCAGAGATAGAAAGGAGGTAGAATGATGAAGTGACAGACAAACGACAGCTACCTTCCAGACATCACTACCATTGCAAACATTTGCAAAGAAGGGGGCTGCACAGCTCCACGTTTTGTGACTTCTTGAAGGCCTTGATGGTTTCTGCAGATGTCCTCTGCTAGTCAGTTCTGCGATGAAACCACACACTTTTCTCTTTTCATTCAACGATACTTCATTTGTGTCTCTGGTTGTCTATAGGTCTACTTTTCTAGTTGTTACTCAGCAGTCAAGGGTGAGCAGTAGGCTGCAAGATTTTTTGTTATAGTGTCCCTCCTTAGCCTTTTAAATTATAGTGTGATTAGTATCAGCCGCGTAAATTTTCACTCGTATGAACTGTAAAGAACCTTCTACATTACAAATATCTACGCTTGATAGTAATATCTACGAATTTATATAAATCGAATCTGAAACGAACAGAAACTCTGCCCCATAGCCCACCATATACTGAAAGAAAAAGAAAATTTTTGCTCTCCAGCAGAACATATGTTCAACGTCATTAAAAAGTCAGGTCGTCAGAGTAAGACATACTCAATTCTTAGTTTTAAAAGGGGACCAATTTCAGCCCCTTTCATGGCCGTATCCAAGAGGACTAAATCACCCCGAAATGTTTTCCGACTCATAAAAAAGGTAACAAAATGAATATGAACAAATTTTTGATGCGTTTTTAAAGCTTCTTTTTATAACCCGCCTGAATTTTTTATACCCCCCCCAAAGAAAATCCTGGATACGACCCTGGGGCCGATTGAAAATATATTGATGCAAAAAACTCAGGAAGGATTTTAAAAAATCGAATGTTTTTCCTTAAATTTTAAAAACGCAGCTTAGACAAGAAATATGAGTTGACCTAGATAAATATGCTTTTTGTATTACAAACTAGCTGTTGGGGTGGCGCTTTGTGCCACCCCAACACCAAGTTGGTGGGGGGGGGGCGATTCGCACCCCCAATCCCCCCCCCCGCGCGTAAGTCGTTACTCGCCATTGTAGTTGTGTCCCTGTATCCCACCTGTGAATATATATATATATATATATATATATATATATATATATATATATATATATATATATATATATATATATATATATATATATATATATATATACATATATATATATATATATATATATATATATATATATATATATATATATATATATATATATATATATATATATATATATATATATATATATATATATATATATATATATATATATATATATATATATATATATATATATTAATAAATATATATATGTATATGTATATATATATGTATATATATATGTATATATATGTATATATATATATATATATATATATACTAGCTGTTGGGGTGGCGCTTCGCGCCACCCCAACACCTAGTTGGTGGGGGCGCTTCGCGCCCCCCCAAGCCCCCCCGCGCGCGTAAGTCGTTACGCGCCATAATAGTTACGCGCCATTGTAGTTGTGTCCCTATGTCCCACCTGTGAATATAGATATATATATATATATGGTTTTAACTACGTAAAACTTGCGAATATACAACATTCTTTGCTGTCCCATTGTCTTTGCATATAAATAGATTGTCAGGTTATCCCCCTGTTTCCCCCGGTGTCCCCGTTGTAGTTGTGTCCCTGTGTCCCGGTCGTCATTTATATTCCCTGTGTCCCGGGTCCCGGTCATCATTTGTATCCCGGTGTCCCGGTCTGTATATACATTCGTTTTTTAGTTTTGTTTTTCTCCTTTATTTTTTTCCTTTTTTTTTCTTTTTTAGTTTATTTAGATTTTTAGATTTTTTAGTTTTTTTATTAGTTTTTAGTTTTTTTTTCTTTTTAGTTTTTTTGTAGTTTTTACCTTCTTTTTAGTTTTGTTAATTTTTTTTTTTACTTGTGTCTTGGTCGTCATTTATACTCCCTGTGTCCCGGTGCTTTGTTGATTGCTAATCGAACATTCCTTTTGTCCTGGTCGCTTTCTCTTTGAGTGTCGTCATTTATTTTTTTCTTTTTTAGTTCTTTTAGTTTTTACCTTTTTTAGTTTTTTTTTAGTTTTTTTAGTTTTTTACCTTTTTTTAGTTTTTTTAGTTTTTTAGCTTTTTTATTTTTTTTATTAGTTTTTAGTTTTTTTGTAGTTTTTGCCTTTTTTTTAGTTTTTTTAGTTTTTTAGCTTTTTTATTAGTTTTTAGTTTTTTTTGTAGTTTTTGCCTTTTTTTAGTTTTTTCAGTTTTGACGTCACCTGATCCAGTTTTTTCAGGTGACGTCACCTGATCCACGATCCACAGATCCACAGACAACTTATTTTTATATATATAGATAGTTTTTTTTTTATACTTATGTCCTGGTCGTCATTTATACTCCCTGTGTCCCGGTGCTTTGTTGATTGCTAATCGAACATTCCTTTTGTCCTGGTCGCTTTCTCTTTGAGTGTCGTCATTTATTAGTTTTTTTCCTTTTTTTTTTAGTTTTTTATTGGTTTTTACCTTTATTTTAGCTTATTTTTCAGTTTTTTCCTTTTTTTTAGTTTTTTTTTATTTTTTATTTTTTTTAGTTTTTTACCTTTTTTTAGTTTTTTTAGTTTTTTTAGTTT
Source organism: Artemia franciscana (assembly GCF_032884065.1). Taxonomy (NCBI): domain Eukaryota; kingdom Metazoa; phylum Arthropoda; class Branchiopoda; order Anostraca; family Artemiidae; genus Artemia; species Artemia franciscana. The sequence continues at coordinate 25,849,206 of NC_088880.1, read as the reverse complement.
TTTAGCTTTTTTACTTTTTTTATTAGTTTTTAGTTTTTTTTTGTAGTTTTTGCCTTTTTTTAGTTTTTTCAGTTTTTTTTTTAGTTTTTTATTGGTTTTTACCTTTATAGTTTTTTTAGTTTTTTAGCTTTTTTATTTTTTTTATTAGTTTTTAGTTTTTTTTGTAGTTTTTGCCTTTTTTTAGTTTTTTCAGTTTTGACGTCACCTAATCCAGTTTTTTCAGGTGACGTCACCTGACACATCCATCCATCCATCCACAGACAGACAACTTATTTTTATATATATAGATATATATATATATATATATATATATATATATATATATATATATATATATATATATATATATATATATATTATATATATATATATATATATATATATATATATATATATATATATATATATGTATATATATATATATATATATATATATATATATATATATATATATATATATATATATATATATATATATATATATATATATATATATATATATATATATATATATATATATATATATATATATATGTTTTTAACTACGTAAAACTTGCGAATATACAACATTCTTCGCTGTCCCATTGTCTGTGCATATAAATAGATTGTCAGGTTTACTGACTCTTGAACATGCAACATATAATTGTCCATGGGAAAAACAATCCGTATTCAGATCTATACCTCATTATTCTAATGATTGCCCTTGAGCTTTGTTGATGGTGATTGCTAAATGAACATTCCCTGCGTCCCCGTCGTCATTTATATATCCCCCCTGTGCTCCCCGGCGTCCCCGTTGTAGTTGTGTCCCGGTCGTCATTTGTGTCCCGGTGTCCCAGTTTGTAATTTCTCTTTGAGTTTCCCGGTCGTCATTTATATTCCCTGTGTCCCGGTCGTCATTTGTGTCCTGGTGTCCCGTCTGTAATTTCTCTTCGAACAATCCCTGTGTCCCGGTCGTCATTTATATTCCCTGTGTCCCGGTCGCGATTTGTGTCCCGGTGTCCCAGTCTGTAATTTCTTTTTGAGTGTCCCGGTCGTCTTTATATTCCCTGTGTCCCGGTGTCCCGGTCTGTAATTTCATCAGTTGACAAACATGACGTCAGTCGACAAACAACTTCATGACGACATACAGCTCAATCCTTATAATGACCTCAGTCGACACACAAACATGACGTCACTCAACAGATAGACAGACAGACAGACAACTTATTTATATATATATATATATATATATATATATATATATATATATATATATATATATATATATATATATATATATATATATATATATATATATATATATATATATATATATATATATATATATATATATATATATATATATATATATATATATATATATATATATATATACTAGGTGTTGGGGTGGCGCTTCGCGCCACCCCAACACCTAGTTGGTGGGGCGCTTCATGCCCCCCCAAGCCCCCCCGCGCGCGTAAGTCGTTACGCGCCATATTAGTTACGCGCCATTGTAGTTGTGTCCCTGTGTCTCACCTGTGAGTAGAGATAGATATAAATATATGTTTTTAACTACGTAAAACATGCGAATATACAACATTCTTCGCTGTCCCATTGTCTGTGCATATAAATAGATTGTCAGGTTTACTGACTCTTGAACATGCATCATATAATTGTCCATGGGAAAAACAATCCGTATTCAGATCTATACCTCATTATTCTAATGATGTGTCCCTGTGTCCCGGTCGTCATTTATATTCCCTGTGTCCCGGTCGTCATTTGTGTCCCGGTGTCCCAGTTTGTAATTTCTCTTTGAGTGTCCCGGTCGTCATTTATATTCCCTGTGTCCCGGTGTCCCGGTCGTCATTTGTGTCCCGGTGTCCCGGTCTGTAATTTCTATTCGAACAATCCCTGTGTCCCGGTCATCATTTATATATCCCGCCTGTGCCCCCGGCGTCCCCGTTGTAGTTGTGTCCCTGTGTGCCGGTCGTCATTTATATTCCCTGTGTCCCGGTCGTGATTTGTGTCCGGGTGTCCCAGTCTGTAATTTCTCTTTGAGTGTTTTTTCTTTTTAGTTTTTTTTTTAGTTTTTTACCTTTTTTCATTTTTCAGTTTTCATTTTCTTCTTTATTTTTCAGCGTCACTATGAAGTACATATCGACGAACCTTTGTTTTTTCAACTTAAATCTGGTAGGCATTGATGACCTTATCCAAGTCAAAATCCCAAACCCAATCATCATCGCTATCATTTTCAGTTTTGATATGTTTTGACTCTCGCTGTCCAGGACGATTTTCATCTAACTGCGCGGTTTTGCGTTCTTTAGCCGCAAGCCTGTTTTCTTGCTGTTCTTGTGATTCCTCGGAACGCTTTCTTTTCTTACTTTCTCTATCAGCAGCAAGTTTTTTGGCATAAACTCTTTGAGCAGCTTCCTCGGCTGTTGCCATTGTAGGATCTTCAGTCATTTTACAATTAAACATTTTTCCGTGAACAAATGTCTTAAATACCGTTAATGACGTCACCGTCAAAGCAAAAATGACGACAACTAATTTCATGACGTCAGCCGACACAGAAACATGACGTCACCTGATCCACAGACAGACAGACAGACAACTTATTTTTATATATATATATATATATATATATATATATATATATATATATATATATATATATATATATATATATATATATATATATATATATATATATATATATATACATATATATATATATATATATATATATATATATATATATATATATATATAGATAACAACAACAATTCGGACGAATACATTCTAAAAATGTTTACAGAGTGGAAGAAGAAGTGTAGGGTACAGGTTCGTAGTTCTTAATATAGAATGACTGGGTAATTTTGGTCATTTTAGCGGATGTATACAGAAAGTACAGAATCGCGAATAATAGAACTGCTGGGTTTGAAAGTTTACTGTCTTACCCTTCCTTATCCTCTACTCTGTGATCTCGTATACAGCTATAGCTTTTAGTGCTGAATATAGGTGAATAAGTGTGTGACATGACCTTTAAAGCAATAGTCCTTGAAACTCTACCAAATTTTTTGGTGAACATTCCAGGAAAAGTCGATTTTGACATGTAAATAAAGTTAGAAATATGTGCTCTCATGTATCCCTTCTTTAATCAATACAAAAGGAATACATTTTTTTTTGTACCTCTTTGGTCTCTCTTTGGCCCTCTTGTTTGCTCGCCCTTTTTTGGTCCCTCTTTTTTGGTAGTACCTTCATCAAACGAACGTTTTATTTTGGTCCCTTTAAGGCTAAGTGAAAAAGACACCCGCAATATTAAACGCCTTGGCGTATTTCGTTAATTAAAATGTTTTGCGTGCCACAATCTTGGCATCATTCTTAGGTTAGCACCGGATTTACATGCACAATACACAGTAATGTCAGTAGTGTAGCATTAAGATCTCCTATGAATACACCCTTATTTGGGCACTAAAGATTGTCTATATCTAGGTCATTGACCCACTTAGACGACCATACTATAATAGGGATAAACCATTAACATAATCCAGCCAGCATCTCATTTTCAAATACCTGTCTGGACATGACTAACAAAAGAAAGAGAACCACTAAATTTGATTTCAAATTAGCTAATATAATTTATGATATAGTATTGAACGTTACAAGACAGTATCTACAACATTTGCATAGTTTTACCGCTTGTATCATCATATTTATGGGAATAATTAACACTTTTCTTAGAGGGAACTTCTGTTCATCCATGCACCACCTCCAAGAGCCCCAACGATCCCCCTAACTTTTTGCATCCCCCCTAAAAAAAGTAATTTTTTGGAACTCAGAATTATCTGGACTAAAGATTTTTTTACTCAGAGTTTTTTGACTTAGATTTTTTTGGTTTCGGAATTTTGGAGACTCAGAATTTTTTGGACTGGTGAACATGTTTTTTTAGTATTCTTTTTAGTGAACCATTAAGATTCCTCATTTGTATTTATATAAGTTTACCGCCTTTGAAGTCTTGTTATCAAGGAAATAGGTCATCTACTTCTTATGGAAGATCAGCGTAACATCAACCAGGGAGAATTTTGCTCTTGTTGGCAGTTCTAGTGCTTGAAATACATTTTAGTGAGAAAGAAGTGCGACTTTTTTCACTATGTAAATTAGACTATGGTATGATAATTTTGAATTTTAAGCTATATTGACCAATTATTTGATACTATGTCTAAGCTATCCCATAGGGTTTTGTCGATGGGATTCAGACCTACAGTGGTCTAAGAGTCTAAAATCTCGAGCGTTGAATTGTATTACGATTTTGTTGCTATTTAAATTAGTTCCAGTGCCGCCAATTACAGGGGGGGGGGGTATTTAACTCCTGGATTTCCTCCCATCTCTTGACATCAAAAAAAAAATTATTTGGTACTTTAATGGAAAAAAGAAGAAAAAACCTTAGTTTTTATGAACATGGAATTGAGACGGCTGAGAAGGAAATATGTTAAAAAACAATTCTTAGACATATTTCATAGTGTGTAGAATAATTGTAGTTGACACATTTTGACTGCAGCTGCACTATATTCACCAACAATTCCCCCCTAGAATTGAATATATAGCCCAAATTATATATTTCCATGTATTTTGTCTTGCGTCACTCTTGTTTCAACCCATGAAATTTAATAAAAAAGATATTAAATCTTTAAGGTATTAAAGATAAATATTAAATAAAAAAGAAGGCTTTTTTGAACAAAAGTATACATTTTGGGTGTCATACGGCATCTTATGATTGCCTTCCAAGCTCAGAATTAGCTAATAAATATGGTTTTAGAGGTCATGAATTGCCCAGGAAATGTAGAGTTCCCGTGAAATTAGGTAGGGGTACAATAGTTTCATATGAGACAGTGCAATAGTTTTTCAAACATACAGTGTTGTATCCTGTTGTTGATGTTCTAACTAAAGAGATTGAACGTAGGCAAGAAGAGAACAATATGGACTTTTTGGAAAACTTAAGTGTAACGCTAGGTACAAACAAAATAAACAAAGACAGAGTAAGCTTTGTGCATAAATACTGTATGCTCGATTTTGAACGCTGCACGTCTGAGTTACAGTGTTTTTACGGAGTTGAGGATACAAAAAACAAAAATGTTCTAAAAAGATCGTCTTTTTTTGCTTAAAATCGCTTGATGTGTATGTTTCCTCTGATATTTTATCTATTTAAACTGTACTTCACTATTCCTATGAATTCTGCATCGTGTGTACGATCTTTTTCTAGCCTTCGATCGTTGGAGATTTACTACCGAAACACCACGAAGTAAGAAAGATCATCTTCACTTGCGCTTTCGGAATTGAAAGGGAAGTGCAAATTGACCTTGATAAAGTGATAAAAGAATTTAATATAGAAAAACATAGACAACTACTATTCTTGCAACAAGTCTGTGTGTATTGTAGGTTTATTTTATATGCACGTTCATCTAATTTTAAAATATCATACGGTTCATGTCACAATACAATATTAGACTTGGAGTTATAAGAAATAAAACTTGGAAATATCCTGTATTTTAGCTTTGGCTTATATGGCCCGCTTATTTCAATGCTATTTATTAATTTAAAGGAGCGAATACACTACCAAATCAATTTAATAAGAAATTCATAAGTAATATTTCAGTGAATCAAGCATAGTAAAAGTTTAGCACAATAAATTTAATCCTCCAGAGTCAAAATCTGTTGAAACTGCGTTCAACTGAATAGCACAATACACGGGGCTCTTAGAATGGTGCTTGGTTCAATTATAAGATAGAGAATCACGTGTTGGGATAAGAGGTTGGGGGAGGGGAATATATTCTGCAACATTAGTGATAAAGCCTGCTAAAAAAGCCGACTGTATATGAAATACACCTTAGTCCACACAAAAGCTTCTTTAAAGTATATTACACATAGCTTCATTACGGATTTACTCATTGCTTCATTACTCATTTACTCATTGTTGATAATCTTAGTAAAAACTTGATAACCAGTACTTAATTTTATGTTTACTTAACGTTTGTGTATTGTTTTTTTATGTATTGTGTAATGTTTTGGATTTAACGGAGTAGCGTCTTTGGTAAATGGTAACTCTTCTGTAATAGCGCTCGAATAAAATTCTTGAACCCCCAATAAAAGTGCTGGCTCTGTTCCTGTTTCGAATGATAAACACTTGCGTCATATTTTAAAGAAAAAGTAACGATAAAATATTCCAAGAAAGTAGGTGCACACGATAAAGTTATCGTTGCGTTGAATGCTGACAAAGACAAATATTTGAACTATGAAATAGGTACTAGTGTCAACACTATTGGAAATCTGTACGTGCGCTGTCATGATAGTGAGAAATTAGATCTCTTTCGACTACCCATAAACTTCAACTTCTATTACGGTGGTTATGCGAAAGTAGCATTTCAAGAGAAGCTAGTTTTCAAAGATAATAGAAGCATGAAACTAAAAGTTCAAGATGAGGGTCAACTTCTTGCTAATGGTTCTGGTAATATGTTAACAGTTGATAGGTTTTATCGCCATCATTGAAATTTATCGCCATCATTTGAAATATTCAATGAAAGGAAAGGGAAAAAGAAAGACCTACTGCTGCATTAACATCATAATACATATCTTGTCTTTTTGCCGAAAAAGTTAACTATGTAAAAACAATTTGGTATAAGACAGTGGAATCGGAAGCAGAATAAAGAGGATATTGGCAGAGAATATAACAACTGGGAATAAAGAAAATTGATGAAAAAACCAACAAACAATGGTCAAGTAAGCATTATTACTACCATTGATTATATATCAACAGATATAGTCAATGAACCAATGGGGAATCATAAAATGTGTGATGCAACTGTAGCTGAAACCACGTTAAAACTCGTGTATGACCCGAAAATAGAATAAGCGTCATGTCAAGAGAAAACATAATGAATTATTTTATTGAATGGATTCAAAGCACTAACATTTATTTTTATTATGATATTGTACATGTCGTTATTTCAATAAAATTACTTTATGCATTACTTTGATATATTTATATCTGATTGGCTTTTTCCTTTTCTCTCTCTATTTATGCCGTTGTGTCTCACCGGGTGTTTGCTTAATCTCTCTTTGTGCCTATGTGTCTGAGCGGGTGTATTGTAGTCTCTCTTTCCCTGTGCCTGTGTGTCTGAGCGGTTGTTTGCTTATCTCTCTCTCTGTACCTGTGTGTCTGAGTGGCTGTTTGCTTGTCTCTGTCTATTTGTGTATGTGTGTCTGACCAAGTATTTGCTTATCTCTCTTTCTCTGTGGCAGTGTGTCTGACTGGCTGTTTGCTTAACTCTCTCTCTCTCTCTCTCTCTCTCTCTCTCTCTCTCTCTCTCTCTCTCTCTCTCTCTCTCTCTCTCTCTCTCTCTCTCTCTCTCTCTCTCTCTCTCTCTCTCTCTCTCTCTCTCTCTCTCTCTCTCTCTCTGTGCCTGTTCGGCTGAGCAGATATTTGCTTATCTTTGTGGATTTTGGAAAATATCCATTTTATCTCTCTCAGACTTCGGTAAATGTCCTGTTAACCTATCTCAGATTCTAATATACTCCCATATAAACCCGCTAATAGTATCTATGTCTATGAAAATGTCTTTTCTTACATCTCAAACTTATTAATAAATATTCTAAACGTTCTACTTGCTAGCGTTCCCTAAAAATAATGAAAAAATAGCAAAGTAATGCATACATTTTTCTTATTGAAAATGCGACATGTAGAATACCATCATGAAAATAAAAATGAATGCTCCGAGTCAATTCCATAAAATACTTCATTAAATTTTCTCTTGACATGACACTTATTCCGTTTTCGGGTCATATATGAGTTTTAACATGGCTTCAGCTACAATCGCATCACACATTTCATGATTCCTTAATAGTTCATTGACTATATCTGTTGGTATACCATGAATGGTATTAATAATTTTCACATGCGCGTTCTTTTTTCATCAATTCATCTCTATTCCCTGTTGTTATATTGTCTGCCAATGCCCTTTTTATTCTACTCGATTTCACTGTCTATTACCACACTGTTTTTGTGTAGTTTACAGTTTTGGTACGTAGACAAGATATTTATTATGCCATTAGTACAGCAAAGTCTTTCTAAGTCTTTTTGCTTTCATTTGAATACTAATACAAGAAAAATGATGATAGGCTCTATCAGCAGGTAACGTGCTACCATTGACCCTCATCTTCAACTACTAGTTTCAGACTTACATTAACTTTTAGCACTAACTTCTCTAGAAATGCTACTCTTGCATATGCACCGTCATATAAATTTTAATTTTTGGGTAGTCCAAAGAAACCTGATATTTCAATGTCATGACGACGCACACATACATTTCAAATAGTGTTACCACTAGTATTTATTTCAGAGCTAAAATACTTGTCTTTGTCAGCATTCAACGCAACGATAATTTATCATATGCACATACTTTCTTGTAATATTTTATCTTCACGTGTGTATCTTTTCAATGTACAAAAATACTGATTAAAAACTTATAATAAACTAGGTAGTGTCGATGACCAGCCATAAAGCAACTGCATAAAAGCAAGAGCTAAGAACTCATATGGCACTTTTGACGAGGTTGGAAGAGCCAAGAGCTCATATGGCATGAGGTCTTGCAAAATTCTAAGAATCAATAGATTGACTGAAAAGGAAAATCAGAGGCTTAATGCTGGTCGGGATTTAAAATAAGAGCTCTGAGTCACGATGCCCTTCTAAATATCAAAATTCATTAAGATCCCATCACCCACTCGTAAGTTAAAAATATCTCTATTCTCTCCCTTCAGCCCCCCAGATGGTCGAGTCGGGGAAAACTACTTTATCAAGTCAATTTGTACAGCTCCCTGATATGCCTACCGATTTTCATAGTCCTAGCACGTCTAGAAGCACCAAACTAGCCAAAGCACTGAATCCCACCCTCTAACATCCCCAAAGAGAGCGTATCCAGTCCAGTTACGTCAATCACGTATCTACAACATTTGCTTATTCTACCCACCAAGTTTCATCCCAATCTCTCCACTCTAAGCGTTTTCTACTAATTCCAGTTTCCAAGATTTCTGCTTCCCCTCCCAACACCCTATGTCCCCGAATCTAATTCGAATTGAAAATGGAGCATCTGAGACATAAGATTTTTCTATTATACCAAGTTTCATTAAGATCACCCGTTCGTAAGTAAAAATACCTCATTTTTTCTAATTTTTCCGAATGAAACGTTCCCCCACTTCCCTCAGATGGTCAAATTGGGGTAATGACTATTTCTAATTTAATCTGGTCTAGTCCTGATACGCCTGCCAAATTTCATCGTCCTAGCGTATTTAGAAGTGCCCAAACTAGCAAAACCGGGACAGACAGACAGACAAAACTTGCGATCGCTATATGTCACTTAGTAAATAACAAGTTCCATAAAAATCCGAGAAAAAAATGTTCACCAGCTCAAAAAATTCTAAGTCTAAAAAGTTCTGATTCCCAAAAATTCTGAGTCACAAAAATTCTTAGTCGCCAAAAATCTGAAACCAAGAAAACTGAGAGTTCAAAAATTTTGAGTCCAAAAAATATAATTCCCAAAAATTATAAGTATTTTATAGGGGGGGCAAATAGTTGGGTGGGGGTGCATTAGGGTCCTTTGATTTGGGGTATGGATAAACATAAGTTCTCTCTAAAAGAAGTGTTGATACAAGCACTCATTCCTGACACAAGCAGGAAGACTATGCCTGTGTTATAAACGCTGTCATGTAAAGTTCAATATTATATCATTAATTCTATTAGTCCAATTTGAAATCAAATGAAGCAGTTTACTTTCCTTTGTTAATCATGTTCAAACAGGTATCTGAAAATGAGATGCCGGCTGGATTACCCTAATGATATATCTCTATTGTAGTACTGTCATCTAAGTAGGTCAATGATCCAAATATAGAGTACCAAGTGTCCAAATAAGGGTGTATACACAGAAGATATTAATGCTATACTACCAATGTCGGAAAATTTATCTCACCTGTAAAAGCGGTGTAGGAAAATGTACTCAGTCCTTGAAGTAAAGAGGCAACAATGAAAAATTCGTTTCCACGAAGAAGAAAAAAAACGTTGTTTTCAATAGCTTTAAGATAAAGGAAACAGGAAAGTATGTCATGAAATTTTCAACTCTGAACAACCATCAAAATTAGTTCTCAAGATATTATGGTTCACATTGAAACCATAAAACGAACGCAATGGCTAACATTTACTTTATATGTTGGTATACTAGTCGATAGTTAGTATGGAATTCCTGGTTTACTTAGAAAGTTACAAAGACCTGAATGAAGACCAAAGTTTGCCAGCATAAACTTTTTGACCAATTATATGACAGAGTCACAAAATTGCTTAAATCATTATGAGTGGCTCAAGCTTGAGCATACCTTTATGACAAAAACATGTAATTCTTCATTTATTGAGGTTAAGACATTCTCCTTGTCATTAGAAAGGGTTCTAAATAAAAAGTATGGTTCCAGAAGAAGAAAAGGCGTCATTTTGATGATTTTAGCATCACAGAAATAAAACCATGCATTTTAAGGTGTCCTGTTCTGTTCTGTTCTGAAGCGTCTATACATGCAGAAGAGAGAAGAGTCATAAAGAGAGTATAGTGGCCAACATTTACTCAGTATACCAGACAGGCTAAACAAGAGAAAATAGAGACTATACAAGAGACTAAATAATGTCAGTATCCAATCTGACATTTTGATAATAGTGTATTCTTTGATTTTATATAGATATCCTACTATATATATATATATATATATATATATATATATATATATATATATATATATATATATATTATCATATCTATTTATCTATACAGATATGATGTAGTGGCATATGATACTCAAGTGCATTCTGAATGACCACACTAGGATGGCTTTTAATCCTCAGCTATTTTATATTGGGAATTAGAGTTTTCTTTCATTCCAAAAGACTAGTGAAATTTCAGACGGTCTTAATAGGCCTTGGTAGGTCTTCAGTCATGTTAGGATATAAATAAAATATAAGTTGCCCTCAAGGTTACTTATTTAGCCAATTTTGCACAGCTCGCTGAGGCTCATGCAATTCACTGAATGATGGTACAGATAAACACCATACATTTAAAACAAAACACAGACGAAACTCCCTAAAAATATAGACTGTTAGACCTTTTTATTTCCTCGTCGGGAGAAAGAGTGATAGCATTCACAGGACGTTCTTCGATTGCGCTTAGAGGCCTCTTTGACTGGGCAGCCTGCTCATCAGTCAAAATCGGTCTCATGGCTACCTCACTGACAGAACGTGGTAAGCGTTTTTTCTTCACTCCCATTGCTGCATCCTTGAGGGATATTATTTCAACTAATGAGCGGGTTCTCTCGGACCTAAAGGTAAGCAATCAACAGTTAGTGTTAGTAAGCTTAATTATGGGTTACCGTCAACAGGTTTGCTAGCGACAAAGGAACTTTCATTTTTTATGTCAAGTATACATTAATGAAATGCTTTTAGGTCTCGTTAGATGTCATGTTCTCTGAGTGTTTTATGGTCAGCAAGTAGGACAGTACCTACGTAATCTGCTATTTGCAGGTCTGCTCTGGTGCTTACTACCTCTGAAGGCTGTAGACAAACACAACTTCAGGGGGAGAGCATAGTCTCCAGGTCCTAGCCCATGGAATGTCGAGGGTTTATGTGTTTGCTCCACACTATAAAAGCTTCGCCTATTTTACAAAAATTTAACCTATTTGCCGTCCTGTCCCCTCACCAAAAATATATGTTTCTGCTAATGTGTCTGGTCGAACACCATTTTTTCTCTTTTTCTAAGTCAAATTAAAATAGAATTATACACTCTATTTATTTCTCAGTGTGTTTAATTATATTTACTAAGCAAAGGCTGGCAAAAATATACAGGAAAAAGCTCAAATTCAGAGCCTCAACTGTCAACGATTAGCGTCGACAAAGTGACGCCTACGGTAGCGTCGACGATAAACGTTTCCTTAGATTCAAAGCAAGAACAGTTTTAGTCATTGTATTATTCTCGAAAAGTTTATGCATGAAAACTATGTTTGTTAGTTTGTTTTGTTTTTTAGTCGAGCTTAAGCTGGGCACATGCTTTACAAATTATCATAGTTTGGGCGGTAGTGTAAACCTAAAAAAGAGTGGACGTCGTCCATTATAACTAAAATTTTGTAAAAAACTTTCTTAAATATATTTTTAAATGCATTAGGGAAGTAAACGGCTATGAACGCTCTATAGGCTATCAATATTGGGTAATTGCTTATTTTACACTACTCACTGAAGTTTTCGCTGTGTAAAACTCGAGAACAAACCGGTTTCTTCGTTGTTACTTCGTTACTTTAGAAACAAATTCGGGCTATAAATTTGCACATGGGGGGGGGGGGTAAAGAATAGCCGGTCTGTGTGCAGGATGTGTTAGGTACAATTATTCTGCATATTATGTAGTAAGAAATGTTTTCTAACATTAAACTGTCCAAATAATTTACCCCCCAATCCCAACATCCCTAATGTGTAAATATACAGCCCAAATTACGTATTTTCCATCTATTCTGTCACTTGTCTTTATCTTGTCTCTCGCTAGGCTGAAAGGAACTAACGAATAAACCGGCTTGGTCACGAGTTTTACACAGCGTAAACTTGAGTGAGTTGCGTATAATACACATTTACCCAATATAGTGCCGGGAAAAAACGAAAAATTTTCTTTTTTTACTATGATTTCCTTTACTGTCACTTTTTTAACCTAAATTATCTAAAATTAACACCTAATTTAACTAAAGTACCGTTTTTTTGTTGTGCTAAGGACAAATACCGTACTTGTTTATTAAGGAGTTCCATTGCCATCCCTGAAAGGGTCTTGAATACTTTAGGGTGTCAGAGAACACATTTTTGGTGCACATAAACTCAAAATACTTTTTCTTATATCATCGCCGTTTCAGCCAGCTTTAGAGCCATCTATGCACCACCGATGGCTCTGGAGGAACTAAGGTAAGGTCAGCCAGCTTTAAGATATCCTCTTCAAACAATTAATGGCAATCTTGATTTGGAAATATCGATCAAAAACGTATTGAAGCTTCAAAAAATAAAAACTTAAGGTGGTAGTCTGATAGTGGTAAGTCTGATAAGGAGGTAGTCTGACTTAAGGTGGTAGGTGGTAGTCTGATGAGAACACTGATATTCAAATTATCAAGCGTTCAAACGTGAAAGTTGCTGTTGAAAACCAACTAAGAAAATGTTGTTTCTTTGTATTTTACTGAATACAATTTTAGGATGCTAATATGGCATACAAGAACTATTTTACAAAATCAAGGAATAACAGTGTCATTTTCCATGATTTCTAGTTCCACTAGAAATCTTAGTATCGAACTTAGTATTGAAGAAGAAATCGATTTTTTTTAATCTGGCAGAAGATGAAAGAATATCTTATTTTACCGTAAATTAACATGAATACTAGATCTACGTTGCATGGGCAACGTGAGGTGTTGTGGCAACCTTTGTTCGGCTTCGCAGAGTAAAGTGTTGCGAGAGCAACAATTTGGTTTTTTTCCTCGCTTCGATTAAACGCAGAAGTTGTTAATCTTTAAGGATCTTAAAATAAATACTAGGGACACCAACTTGCAAAAGTTGCAAACCTCTAATTGTAACTAGCGAAAGTTGTAAGCACCACATCGCTGAAGTTGATTGTAGCCTACAGCTGATTATTACTTACAAGTCCCTTACATGTCTTACTACTGGAACAAATTGGTCTTACCATCAAATACACCGGAAATAAATAATAGGTACACTAACTAGAAAAAGTTACGAACCCCTCATTACCGAGGATGATTATGAGCTAACAGTCAACTGTTGCTTGAAACTCCCCTATATGTCTCACAGTTGGTATCGGCCTACTTTTGGTTTCAGTGTGTACCTTACTACTAAAGTTGTCAACCCCTTTACATTTTCAAACTGGTATATCTCATGGAGGAATTTTTCTACCAAAACATTTATGACATGTACTTTGATCAACTCATCAAGAGCTATCGACTGCCGTCGAAAAAAAACCTATTTGTCTTTGTTCAAAAGTTGACTTTTTTTGCCGTAGGCCAAGTTTCTAACGTCATCTCTGAGAAAGGAGCAAAGGATAAACTCTAATTTACTTAGCAATGAAAGAACCTTTAAAGTTTAAGAGGCAAATTTGATACCATTTCTGTATCGGCCTATTTTTGATTTCAGTGTGTACCTTACTACTGAAGTTGTCAACCCCTTTAAACTTTCACACTAATATATCTTATGAAGGAATTTTTCCACCAAAAAGTGAATGACATACACTTTGATCAGCTCATCAAGAACTATCGACTGCCGTCAAAAAAATCTATCGGTCTTAGTTCAAAAGCTGACTTTTTTGCCGTAGGCCAAGTTTCTAACGTCATCACTTAGAAAGGAGCAAAGGATAAACTCTAATTTCTCTAAAAATGAGAGAACTTTTAAAGTTTAAGAGATACATCTGATACCATTCCTCTACCGCAATCCCAAGTGCGAAAAACCGAATGATAAACTCAGCTAAAATCACGGACAGAAATGGGTAAAAACAATAATTTTCTGGCCCCAAGCAGGAGTTCTACAAAGTTTCCCAAAATGTAAAGTCATATTCATGAATTTGGCCTAATGGCAATTTGGAAATTAACGTTCTGTAAAAACCGCAGAGGTTAGACCCTTACCACTTTCTAGGAACAAGCTGAAATCGGGGTGCTAGGAAAAAAACACGACAAAACCAAAGTGTTACTCTCGCAACACAAATAAATAGTTGTCAGAGTGAAAGTCATATTGCTTTAAAAACGTAAAATTTAGTGCAATCTTTTAAAGCTTGCTAGTTAAGAAGCCACGATACTAATATTATAGTAACTTACTATTCACTCCAGTGCAAAACCACATGATGCCGACATAGATGTACACACTCCTCCTCCGTCCCAATCTACTCAAAAGCTCTTTAACCTGTCCCATGAAGTTGGAATTTCCTTGAAAGCTCTCCATATAACATCTTCCCACCTCATTCAGGTACCTTAATCATAGCTAAAAATTTAATAGTGAAAACTAAGTCTAAACCTCCAGTGCACTTCCAGTTGAATTAATGATTCACGTTGAATAAATGAATGAATGAAATGAATAGTAATTCGTTAAATGAACATATTTGAATAATAGTTTCATATTACGTGTCTCTGACTTAAAAAGAAAATTTAATGTTGTTTTAAAAAAAGTTGAAAAGCATTTTTAAACAATAATGCCACTTACTCTCTGATTGGGATCATCCCAGCACTTTTCACCTTAAGTGCCAAAGTAGCTCGTGACTTGATAATGCTGGAAACTTCCCTATGTATTGCTTTTTCCACTGACAAGCCATTGATCCGAAGAAGCTGATCTCCAACCTAAAAAAATAAAGCGATTGCAAATAATATAATAAGATAAACAAAAGATTAAGATTTTTTAAATTGTTCTTTTCATTAATTAAATATAAACTAATTTACATTCCCTAACAATTGTAGGATCCTAAAACACTTTAATATATTGTCGTAGGACAAGTTTCTTTTTTCTTTTTCTTGGTTCTTTAGCTGTTTAATGATTACTGAAGCACATATTCTTGCAAGTGCAAATGCATCAGCTAGATGACATTATGATCAGAGTGGCGACCCAAGGAGAGGACTAGGTACTAAAACTTTTAAATCAGACCCCAGAGAGGATTAGAAAGGAGATTAACAATGCACATATAGTAGCTTACCCGTGACGCCCTATTGCAATACCAAAAGAAAGAAATTTCAAGGAAAATTCTCCTCGGAAAAATTTTTCACGGAAAATTCCACCTACCCAAAAACTCCCTCTCCACACCTTCCCTCCCCTTCAAAATTTCCACCAGGTTAACTCTCCCCTGAGGAGAATGTTCCTCGAACAATTTCCCAGCGCGTATTAATAACGATCATAATTTAAATTTAAAAGTATTCATCCGCCATGGAAAATCACCCCCCTCCGACCATTTCCCTTCATAGGGGAATCGAGTACAAAGATCAGAAAACGCAATAATGCACTGAATTGATAAACACAAACATCGATGTGTTCTAAATGTGGGTTGAACGTGTTGAAAGGTGAACAGTCCGCGGACCCCAATTTGGCCTCTAATCATGCAGAATGAAAATACTTACCTGAAGTTTGACTTGCCATGCATTAACAAAATACGTTTCTGTTTTTGGACGTTTTCATTGCAATATTAACTTTAGATATGTAATCAGCAAGCTTAGAAAATCTTTTAAGCCAATTTTGTGGATATCAAACATAGTTTATGAAATATTTACTTTCTGTGTTTTTATTTAGGACAATCATACTGCGATCTTAAAGATCTTTAATGACTATGCACCTAACTTAATTTGATTTGGACGTCTTTATTTCAACATTATCCTTAGATAAGAATCAGCAAGTTCAGATTCTTATTGAGCAGTTTGGTGTTTTTGGCTCTAAATGAGAATTCTATTAAATGAAATCAAATTGGGAGGGATGGAGGGAACAAGCAATGGCTGTTCTAGGCCCGGGCAGGGTGGGGTAGCTGTATCCTCCCAGTTTTTCTGACATTTGACATTAAATTCCTTTTATTTTACATGTTTACACTCCTATGGCATATCTTGACCCTCTGCCCAGAGGCCTAAGACCGTTACTGGGAACAAGGGACTCACTATGAGCCCTTTAATCAGATATAAGGGATATCATTCAATGACTATTTTCAACAAGGTCAAACTTTCTTTTTAATCAAGGAAGTGTTGTGGAAAGGGAATAGAGTGGATGTGGCAGAAGAAAAAGATAAAGGGCCATTGCCGAAGGGCTTAATTCTGAGCCTTTCAATTGGAAAGATTAAAATTCTTGTAAGACTCTAATTTCGATTATTTGTAATATCTCTATGAAATATATGTACACATGTGAATTCTAAGCGTAGTTTAAGGCCTTTCTCTTACAGGTTTACTAATTACGTGACGCCCAGAGATATGTTTTTAGGACTTCCCTATTAAGTTGATTGAAATGGCTGTTTTTTAAGGGTTATAAAACCCTGTTTCCATATTTGTAAAAAGTACCCAAACTTGGTAACCTTGTTGAAAATGAGAGACAGGGCTTTGAGATGATATGACTAAAGTACTAAGAAGTGAAAATGGAATATCCAAAGGGCAAATATTTTGTTTTTAGCTTCCATATTGT
Source organism: Artemia franciscana (assembly GCF_032884065.1). Classification (NCBI taxonomy): domain Eukaryota; kingdom Metazoa; phylum Arthropoda; class Branchiopoda; order Anostraca; family Artemiidae; genus Artemia; species Artemia franciscana. Next base: position 25,831,988 of record NC_088880.1, on the reverse strand, counting down.
TCTTCTGACGGGGAAATAGAAGGGAGAAAAGGGGGAGTTGCACCAGCCGGTAATTGACTAGATGATGTTAGAAGGTTTTGAAAGATGGATATGTGGAACCTGTTAAGGTGATTGGAGGCACCTTTGGGTAGTTCAGGTAGGTTGAAATAAAACTGGTCTCCGACTACACCACTTATTACCCTCACAATACCGATTTTCAGATTTATTAATAAACAACCCTTCAATATTTTTTTTGTGATTTTTTGTAATATTTTTTTTTTAATTTTTGTAATAAACTTTTGTGTGACAATTTTTTTCAAACTTTTTTCTGTAACAGGATCGATTAGGTTTTAGGAATTTCCTTTTTATAGAATTTTTCTTAGGTCATTAGCTTTTTCCGATTAAGCATTTCTAAAAAGCTTTAATTTATTCGTAATTAGTACCTTTGTGGATTGTTTATCACAAAAGCATTTTTTGATTTTTTTTGGAAAGAAATTAAATTTATATCGTTCTTTTTTTTTTAAACTAGCAAATTTTGCATCAAGATTTTGTAAGTTGCGAATATCAGATCAATCTTCAGTTTAATGTTCAGCCACGTACTAAAAGCAAGAAGGCAAGAACTGTAAATAGGGCGGTAAGAGCCATAAGAGAGAAAGAATGCTTAAAGTTTGAAGAGGGAGACAGAAGGAGGGAAGGATAATAGCTTCCACCCAACGCGAGAAAAACTGAGAGGGCTTATAATAACTATTCATTTTAGTTAGAATAACATCAAGAGATCTGTTTCCTCCTGTACTTTTTATTTTAACAATATGCTTAAAATTAAGAGAAGAGCAAATCGAATCCATCTTATGGTCTTTCGCGTCACCAATTAAATAGAAGTCCAGCACTGGGCTAATTAGAAATAAGAAAATGAGCACTTGTCTGTAATCGCTGAATTAAGCAACATTTTTCATTAACATTTTGGTTTGACGAGTAGTAAAAAGGTGTATTTTCATCAAACAGGTTTTGGTAGCGAATTGTAAATAAGGAGCGACGCGGCTCAACCGTAATCGAAACTCTGAAAAAACGAACGTTGATATTAATAGACATATCAAAAGAATGTCTATTAATATCAATATATAAGGTTCAATAAGCTTATTATAACCCATCAACGGTTAAGAGCCTGAAAAATTAGCCTGATTTTCGAAACAGAAGGGGGGGGGAATAGTGAAAATAGCGTGAAGACCAAACTACCTTTCAATATCAAACAAAAACAAATTCGAAACAATAGGGGAATTTTTTCCAAGACAGTGGAATTCAGTGTGGGAAACAACGCTTAAGAGTAAAAAAAAAAAAATCTGAATGAAAATCACACCATCAGATTCAACGTATCAGATAACCCTGATGTACAGGTTCCAAGGTAATATCTGCAAAAATGTAGAATTTGGAATCCTTTGCCAGAAGAAAGATCACGGATACGTGTTTATCTTATTTTATTTTTTCTCCAGTTATTACCTTTACTTGTTCTTTATTTTACTTCTCCAGGGAGGGGGGGGTCGTATCGAACTAATGATCCAAAAATATCAGAAGGGAGCTAATCCGAACGTGAATTAAACGTTCTTGTGACCTTTTTAAGCCAACATAAAGATTGGAGGGTAGCCCCCCTTCCACGTCCCTTTTTCCCCAAAATCGTTCGATCAAAATTACATATAGACATTTTGTTCAGCATGTTTGAAAAGTCTCAAAACTATGCTTTTAGATAATATTTGTTATTGGGAAGCATAGATACATTTTCGAGGGGGGTTTTGTGCTTAGGGTGGATTTTGATGGGGAGAGTTTTCCGTGGGACGGGAAATTTCTGGGTGGTTAGCTTTCCAAGAAAAATTTTACACTAGGAAGATTTGACAGAATTTCTATACAAAATTCTTTTTATTTGTCTTACTTTCTCTTTGCAAACTCAATTTTGCATGTGGAGATGATTTTGCATGTGCACGAGGGAATTGTCAGATAAAATATTCAGCGGGTTTGAATTTCCGGAAGAAAAATTCTCCGGGAGGGGGGATTTCCAGAGTGATCAGGGAAACGATTAGAAATTAAAGCCTTTTTCAAATCAAAGTATGCCAAGGAGAATTTTTCAGGCTGAACCGTCAGCAAGAAAATTTACGGGCGGGGATTTTCAGTGAGGATGGAATTGCCCATACGGAATTTTAAAGAAAGTTGCATTTTACATGGGAGGAACTTTCCGCGGAGGAGTTTCCCATGAGGGGAGGGAATTTTCCATGGAGGGTGTGCCAGATTTACCAACATTATTAAAAAAAAACAGAAAAACAAGTTTTGTTCAGCTGAAAGTGAGGAGCAACATTAAAACTGAAAAGAACATAAGACTCTCCATACATAAAGGGGTTGCCCCCTCCTCAATACTTTACTCTTTACGCTAAAGTTTGACTGTTTATCTTATTTTCTTAATAATGACTCCTGAAACACAAGGTCCGTTTAGTTAGAAATGAAAGCCTTTTTAAAAGCGCTAAAAACTTCAGCGTGAATAGCAAGTTACTCAGGAGGGGCGCAATCCCTTCATATACGGAATAACTGTTCGTTTCGAGTTTTAATATTACTTCTTTCTCTAGTAGAAAAAACTTTTTTTATTTTTAATTTAATAACCTTAAAGGTTAACCTTAAAGGACATCATAGTGCTTTCGGTCTGATAACTAGCCAAAGGATTTCATCAAGTTCTGATAAACTAGGAATTAAAATTATTTTGGGGTAAAGTTTACCGTAATAAAATTCCAGACACCACCACCTTTTTTTCCAAGGGGGTGATCTGGAGGACGGACCTTAATAAACTGAGAGTGATTTGTCAAATTGAGGGAATCCTAGTCTTGGGGCGGTACTTCTGAGTTTGAGCAATGCGTTTCGGATGCTGTGAAAGAACAAAGGGTAGGGCAGACGAATTAATTTCAGTTGAAGCATCCTCATTACCATGGTAACTAGCACAAAAGAACAACGGCAAGGTGGTGTTAGGAGTGGAATTACCTAGGTTGTTGGCAGATGAGGAAAGGGACAGGTACAACAGTGAAAAGTGATCAAATTGTTGACAGTGGTTTCCGGTTCAAAGCAAGGGAGGACTATTACTATTCATCAAGTGATTCCTCACATCAACAAAATCCCCCAGACTTGATCCACATAGATTCGGTATTCTCGTGGCATAAAAGGATTTTTTTTTTTTTTTTTTTTTTTTTTTTTTTTTTTTTTTTTTTTTACAGGGTATGGCACGAAGACGGCGTCACATTGAGTGCGTCTGTTAAGGAGCGGGAAGATCGATCGGGAAGGTAGCATAATGTTTAGAAGAAGGGATGTCTGGGAGGAGGACAGGGCTTTTTTATGGAAAACAGAGGAAGAGGATAGGATTATTAATGTAACAATATCCTTTGGATAGTTATGCATTTGGATAAAACTGGTTGACTGGCTCAAGGGCTCTCTTGTAGGTTAGTGATTAAATGTGTAATTAAGAGAACTTGAGTGGTTGCTACACAACTCAATTTTGCAAAGCCTTTTACAAAAATAATATGAAAAAAACTTCGTTTTCTTAAAGAGTTAAAGAGGCTGCGTCCCAAAGTCGAACCTTAAAACGTACAGGAATTAGAAGAGGCAGTTGGGGGGCTGCCGCCCCCCAAACCCCCAGCTTTTAAAGACTCTTTTGTACAGGGTTTTTTTTGGGGGGGGGGGGGACTTCATTGTTACTAATTACTAGTTTCGGCGCAATGGTTCTCCTGTCCTCTTGTGTTTAACATTTTTCGAAGTTATTCCATTATTCATTCATTTCAATTTTTTGTTAATTAAAAGAGGGCCTTTCCGAAGCCAAGAGCTGGGGGTTAGCAAAAAAACAAAAAACCTGTACAAAAGAGTCTTTAAAAGCTGGGGGTTTGGGGGGCGGCAGCCCCCCAACTGCCTCTTCTAATTCCTGTACGTTTTAAGGTTCGACTTTGGGACGCAGCCTCTTTAACTCTTTAAGAAAACGAAGTTTTTTTCATATTATTTCTGTACGTTTTTCTACAATCCATGGTGGATGTAATTTAATAATTCCTGTACTCCTCGTACAGGAATTAGGAGAGGAACTTGGGTGGCTGCCGCCCCCCCCGCTTTTAAATCATTGTATAAAATAGAAAAAAAATAGATAGAATGACCGAAATGTTTCTTTTGCTCATAAGAAGCTAATATTCTGTTATCTCTCAAATGATAAGCTGTCCAGGTGTTATCAAAAATTTTTCTGGAATGGAGCTGGATTTTTATGATGCTTGCAGTCATTCTCGCCGTGCCGAGCTGATTATTTTGATGTACTTGAATGTTGATATTCGTAACTTTTAAGAATTTCAAAAATTAACATGGGACTATTAGACTATTAGGACTATAAGAAGACTATTAGGAGAGGCAAACCCCCCGCTTTTAAAGACTCTTTTGTACAGGTTTAATTTTTTTTCATATTAATTCTGTACGTTTTTCTACAATCCATGGTGGATGTAATTTAATAGTTCCTGTACTCCTCGTACAGGAATTAGGAGAGGAACCCACCCCCGCTTTTAAATCATTGTATAAAATAGAAAAAAAAATAGATAGAATGACCGAAATGTTTCTTTTGCTCATAAGAAGCTAATATTCTGTTATCTCTCAAATGATAAGCTGTCCAGGTGTTATCAAAATTTTTTTGATGTTGTGAAAAAAAATCGCCCGTAAGCGACTTGAACCCTTGACCAGAGGATTAAAAGTCTCACGCTCTACCAGCTGAGCTAATAACTCGCATGTGTGTAAATATAACTTCTCAATAGCTTTTAAAAATTTCAAATTAACATGGGCTCTTATGGAGAGAAATCCGTTAATTTAAATAGCTAATGGGTGGTTTCTGGAAAACAGGGAAGGAGTTATCAGATCAAGCTCAAATTTCGCGGATAAGCTCCTGGGCCGTAGGGGACCTTAACTTGTGAATTTCAGCCCGATCGGACAACGTTAAAAGGGGTGGGGGGGGGGGGGTTTGGAGGGTCGAAACTTTCGGGGGGTTAAGATTTTCCTACGAAACTTTCATGGGCACTTACTCGGAGAATTCCGCATCGAATGAGTCTTCGTACACCCAGATCCGATGTCGGATGTGACCTGTAGGCGTGGCGAAAAAGAAAGTAAATGAATTTTAAGTGGCTATGCGTGGTTTCTGGAAAACAGGGAAGGAGTTATCGGATCAAGCTGAAATTTCGCGGATAGCTCCTGGGCCCTAGGGAACCTTAACTTGTGAATTTCAGCCCGATCGGACAACGTTAAAGGGGGGCTTGGGTTGACAGGTCGAAACTTTCGGTCAGATTTTCCCCATGAAGAAAAAGTTGGAGGGGGATGAAATTTTGCAGGTTTCTTAGTTGGAGCTCGGGCTACGAAATGCATCCCTCCCCATCCGTCTGCGACCACTGGAACCGAAGATCGCTTAACATTGTCGTGTGTCGCCTCTTTATAGAGGCACGAGTGTGCCTCCTTGATTACGGGGATTATAATTATGCTTGGGAGTCTGCAAAGCTTTTTGGAGGGAGGGTTGAAAATAACACTGCAGTTGTGTTGCATTACTCGGAAAATCTAATAGGATAATAGCAATTTTGAAATTCAGGGGAGGGAGGGGTCGTGAGGTCAGGGTTCCCCATTCCCACTCCATTATATTTCTAATCAGACTGTAAAAATATATAATCGTAATTTTTCACAATTTTATTGCGGTCACAGCTGTAACTGTAGCCTTGTAAAAAAAAAAAAAAAAAAAAAAAAAAAAAAAAAAAAAAAAAAAAAAAAAAAAAAAAAACGCTCGACCTTACTGAGGAGGTTGTATATATTATCCACAAAAATGTCGATTTTTTTTTTTTCAGAAGAAATCTCACGGAGGCGTGTATCCAGGGGTGATTTTAATGACCCTATAGTTGTAGAAGGTTGTGAGGGGGCTCATTTTATTGACAATTTAAAGTTCTAGTGTCCTTCTTAAGTGACCAAAAAGATTGTGCTACGGAAAAATGGCACTTTCTGCAATTTTACAAGTTTTCCACGGGGGAGGGGGGGGGTCAACTAGCGTCATAGTTTGTAATAGGTCTTATGGTTTTTACTATGAAGATATATGTGTATACTATCATATTTATTTACCACGATCAACTTTTTGAAAAAAAAGCTTCTGAACTAACGCGGCTTTTCCCTTTTTCTTTTATGAAATAATTAAGGATTGGTCGACCAATGAAAATGCGAGGAAAAGGTAGAGTAAAATGAAGTAGAATTCAAAATTAAAATTAGGAAAATTGCTAACACGCAATTTATTCAGTTAAATAATTAACATAAAACTGTACCAAAGGTTGTCATTTAAGAAGAAATTATCTCCTGTCACAATAGCTCAACTTTTGTGACATCATCAGAACAGTAAAAAAAAAGAAGTCACATACCTATTTAAACTGAACTGATTTATTCATTAATATTGTTTATTATTTTTTTTTAAATAACAAATTTAAAATCTTGTTTTGATAATAATGGAAAACCAAGAATAGCACTTCCGTAAATTGCAATATCCGTAAAAAACAATTGTTTTTTGGAGGGAGAGCAACAAGAATTAAACTTTCTAGGGATGTGTTACATCCTCAGTCCCTTCTAGGTTGAAATAAACAATATTAAAACATGTTACCTTCAATAAAACCTTTCGTGGTAACGAATCTGAGAAGCAACTCATGCTAACAGTAACCAAGACTGTAAAAAATGGGTTTTTGACATCAAAATATTCATAAAAAGACCTGGCTTTTTGTGGTGGTTTTGAATATATACAATTATCAAGTTAGAAACTATCTATGCTTGAGAAAATTCGCTTGATTTCTAAAGAGGGGCAAAACATCCCTGAAATGGCAATTGACCTTGATTAAAGCTTAACCATCATTTCAGCATATCAGAGAACCCTGTTGCAGAGGTTGCAGGCCTTTATATAAAAAATAGGCAAAAATTTGTATTTATCTGAGAAACATGATCACGGTTGCATGTTTTTCTGTCTGTTTTTATGGCACTTGGTATTAACCAAGTGACATATAGCAGTCGCCAATTCTGTCGGTCTGTCGGTCTGTCTGTCGGTCTGTCGGTCCCGGTTTTGCTACTTTAGGCACTTCCAGGTAAGCTAGGACGATGAAATTTGGCAAGCGTATCAGGGACCGGACCAGATTAAATTAGAAATAGTCGTTTTCCCGATTTGACCATCTGGGGGGGAGTGGGGGCCCGGTTAATTCGCAAAAAATAGAAAAAATGAAGTATTTTTAACTTATCAGCGGGTGATTGGATCTTAATGAAATTTGATGTTTGGAATGATATTGTGTCTCAGAGCTCTTATTTTAAATCCCGACCAGATCTGATGACATTGGGGGGAGTTGGAGGGGGAAACCTAAAGTCTCGGTTTTGCTACTTTAGGCACTTCCAGGTAGGCTAGGACGATGAAATTTGGCAAGCGTATCAGGGACCGGACCAAATTAAATTAGAAATAGTCGTTTTCTCGATTTGACCATCTGGGGGGGAGTAGGGGCCGGTTAATTCGGAAAGAATAGAAAACATGAAGTATTTTTAACTTATGAGCGGGTGATTGGATCTTATTGAAATTTGATGTTTGGAATGATATTGTGTCTCAGACATCTTATTTTAAATCCCGACTGGGTCTGATGACATTGGGGGGAGTTGGAGGGGGGAAACCTAAAATCTTGGAAAACCCTTAGAGTAGAGGGATCGGGATGAAACTTGATGGGAAAAATAAGCGCAAGTCCCAGATACATGATTGACATAATCGGAACTGATTTGCTCTCTTTGGGGTAGTTGGGGGGGGGGGAGTAATTCTTAAAAATTAGAAAAATGAGGTATTTTCAACTTACGAACAGGTGATCGGATCTCAATGAAATTTGATGTTTAGAAGGATATCGTGTCTTAGAGCTCTTATTTTAAATCCCGACCGGATCTGGTGATGGGGGCGGGGAGTTGGGAGGGGGGAACCTAAAACTTGGAAAACACTTAGAGTGGAGGGATCGGGATGAAACATGGTGGTAAAAATTAATACAAGTCCTAGATAGATGATTGACATAAACGGAACGGATCCGCTCTCTTTTGGGTAGTTGGGGGTGGGGGGGGTATTTCTGAAAAAATAAAAAAATGAGGTATTTTTAACTTACGAACGGGTGATCGGATCTCAATGAAATTTGATATTTAGAAGGATATCGTGGCTCTGAGCTCTTATTTTAAACCCGACCGGATCTGGTGACATTGGGGGGGGGAGTTGGGAGGGAGAAACCTAAAAATTGGAAAACACTTATAGTGGAGGGATCGAGATGAAACTTGGTGGAAAAAACACGAGTCCTAGATACATGATTGACATAACCAGAACGGATCCGCTCTCTTTGGGGTAGTGGGGGGGGGGGGGTTAATTCTGAATAATTAGAAAAAATGAGGTATTTTTAACTTACGAACGGGTGATTGGATCTCCATGAAATTTGATTTTTAGAAGGATATCGTGTCTCAGAGCTCTTATTTTAAATCCTGACCGGATCTGGTGACATGGGGGGAAGTTTGGGGCGGGGAGACCTAAAATGATGGGAAACGCTTAGATTGGAGGGATTGGGATGAAACTTGGTTGGAAAAATAAGCAGAAGTCTTGCATACGTGATTTACATAACTAGAACGGATCCTCTCAATTGCGGGGGGGGGGGGGGGTAATTCTGAAAAATAAGAAAAATGACGTATTTTTAACTTACGAAGGAGTGATCGGATCTTCATGAGACTTCATATTTAGAAGGACCTCGTAACTCCGATATCTTATTTTAAATCTCAACCGGATCAAGCGTAATTGGGGGGGGGGCAGTTGGGGGGACCGGAAATCTTAGAAAATACTTAAAGCGGTGAGATCAGGATGAAACTGGATGGGAAGAATAGAAACCTGTCTAAGATACGTGACTGACATAACTGGACCGGATCTGCTCTCTTTGGTGGAATTTGGGGGGGGGGGGGTAATTTTGAAAATTGAGGTATTTGTAACTTATGAAAGGGTGACCAGATCTTAATGAAATTTGATATTTAGAAGGATCTTGTGCTTTAAAGTTCTAATTTCAAATTCCGACCAGATCCTGTGACATTCGGGGGAGTTGGAGGGGGGAACCGGAATTCTTGGAAAACATGAAAATTGGAGTATTTATATCTTACGAATAGATGATCGGATCGTAATGAAATTTGATTTTTAGAAGGAATTCATGTCTCAGAGCTCTTATTTCAAATCCCGACCAGATCTTTTGACATTGTGGGGATTTGGAGGGGGAAATCTTGGAAAAACACTTGGAGTGTAGGAATCGGGATGAAGCTTGGTGGATAGAATAACCAAATGTCCTTGATACGTGATTGTCAGAATCGTACTGGATTCGCTCTCTTTGGGGGAGTTGGGGGGAGGGGTTCAGTGATTTGGCGAGTTCGATGCTTCTGGACGTGCTAGGGCGATGAAAATTGGTAGGCCTGTCAGGGAGCTGCACAATTTGACTTGTTAAAGTCGTTTTCCCAGATTCGACCATCTGGGGGCAAAAGGTAGAGGAAAAATTAGAAAAAACTAGGTATTTATAACTTACGAGTGGGTGATCGGATCTTAATGAATTTTGATATTTAGAAGGACTTTGTGACTCGGAGCTCTTATTTTGAATCTTGACCGGCATTAAGCCTCTTATTTTCCTTTTTAAATCAATCTATTGATTCATAGAATTTTGTTAGAGCTCATACCATATGATCTCTTGGCTCTTAGCTCTTCTCGCCTCGTCACAAGTGCCATATGAGCTCTTAGCTCTTGTTTATATATATTTTTTACCAGGAATGATCGTATAAAACCAATGGTTCCTAGAATATCGGGAAAACCATCATTTGAACATAAACTGAAAGTTCTAGTGCCCATTTTAGTAACGATAAGGCTTTTGTTGCAACAAAATGGAGTTATCTGCCATTATGATTGATGTTTAAAACAACAATTTTTGGCCAAAAGAGGGCCAAAAAAGCTATTGAGTTAAAACGCTGGAATGACCGAATGACCAATTGATTTAAAATTATTGAAAAACCATAAATTCAACTTCTCGGTCACAGAGGTGGCGTATTCGTTCCTAGAGATGTAGGTAATCCATACAAAATAAATGGTTAATATAGTTATTTGTTTTAAAGCCTCATCTAATTGAGTTGATTTAATTAAAAAACAGTTTTTTTTAACTGCAAGTAAGGAGAGACATTAAAACATAAAACGAACAAGGAATTATTCCGTATGTGAAAGGGGTTGTTTCCTCCTCAACACCCCGCTCTTTACGCTAAAGTTTGACTCTTGGTCACAACTCTATTTTTTAAAACAGTTAAAATATAATATTCTTATAGATAATATTCTGCTTTGGAAAAGTTATTTTTTAATCAATTTCTTTTATTTTCATTTAGCCTAGTTAAATTATGGCTAATTGTAGGTAATTTTTGTAAAGCTTGATTCTTTTTTTACTTAAAAAGGTAAATGTTTGGTTTTAATTAATGTTTTTGTAACACTTGATTATTGAATGAAATATTCGATCATCTGTAGATTTTTGCATTATCTTTTAAATCACGTTTTTAATATAAAATTTGATGAAGAGGTGGATTTTTATTCATACGGATTGAAAATCTGCGTAATACAACCAAAGCCATCATGTAAACGTTCTTGACTTGGAACCTTATTTGCTATTTTCTATTATGTATTGTGCTTACGTAGATTTATGCAGAATCGTAGATTATATTTACGTACGGTGAAAAAAAAAGAAATTCAGCCAAATATAATTAGTTATGGATGGTTAAGATGACTATAGCAACTGTTACTATTAATGATAATGCAGGAAGTGGATGGGGGCAAATGCATTTTTAAAATTCTAGGGAACGGGGGAAATTTCGTAGTTTTTTCTATTTTTGTCCGTAAAAATTCTTCCTTTAAAATTTACTTCAACGAAATTACCAAAATAAAGGCATTTAATCTAGGAGCACCGTAAATGATCTAGGAACCAACTGTCCTCTTTCTGGGCGATTGGCACTCCTGAAATTGAAATAAGTGTAAAAGGAATAAAATGATTTCCTACCCTCAGCCCTTGTCTATCAGCCTCAGAATCTGGCTCTACAGCACTAACATAAATTCCAGTTCCATGTTCTTTCCCTCCTCTGACTGCAAAACCGAAAGAAGTTCCTTCCTTCCGTGAAAGTCGGACAACCCGTGGACGATGGGTTACATAAGGTGTTCTTAGGTTATATTCCATTTGTTGTTGTGGTAAAATAACTGATCTAAAAGAACAAAAAGATTACAAAAATGATGGCTAAAATCACTAGCATAAACTCTGTTCTAATGTTAAAATTATTTTATTGCTTCTAAATGCAAATGAAATAAAACATGTAATTCAAGTAAATGAACCAAGTCATTGAATAAATTGAATATATAAACATGTATAATTGCACATTATCAATATATTTAGATATGTTTAAAAATATTAGTCAAAAATGTGAAATAATTTTCATATTAGTTATTGAAATAACTAAGTCAATGAAATATAACCATAAAATGTTAATTAAAGCGAATTTCTGTTAACATATCCAAGCACGCACACAAGAGTTTCCCGAAGGAGGAGGGTGACAATAATAGCACTGAAAAATTTCGTTTGATAATTTGTGGGAAGTGCCAAGAAATTTAGAAAAATTTAGAACTCCAGGGGGAGGGCCTGCGAACATCCTTGAGCATACCATAATTTCGTAGAAAAATACCATAAAATAACACAAGTTGAGAGAGCTCAGCTTTCTTCGTCCTTCAGTATCAGCTTTGTGCAAATAAAAAACAGATCCACATTTCACAGGGCACAAATAAAACAAAAAACACAAATAAATTAAGGTATTTCTCTTTAGCTGGAACTGGTTCTTTTTTTGGAATCAAAACCCTTGTGTAACTCTTACAGAGGTTTCCACAGAACTGATTGTTTTCCAGTTTTGTGTTTTCTAGTTTTTCTCGTTTAATGTCAGTTGACAGTGTTCTTGTATAAAGTTATTGCAGAGTTTTGTGGATTCAGAAATTGGATCCTAAGTAGAGTTGGATCCTAAAAGATACGTTAAATTATAAAACAAACAAGTTTTTTCAACTGAAAGTAAGGAGCAAAATTAAAGCTTAGAACGAAAAGAAATTACTATGTGTATGAGGGGTTCGCCCCCTCCTCAATACTTCGCTCTTTACGCTGAAATTTGAGTTTTTGCTGCAATTCTTTAAGAATGTTTCCTAAGACACAAGGGTCGTTTAATTAGGACAATAAGCTTTTTTTAGAAGATATAAAAAAATCTTTAGCACACAGAGCGAGGTATTGGGGAGGGAAATACCTCCCTCATACATGTCATAATTTCTGTTCGCTCCTTACTTTCAGTTAATTTTTTTAATTTCATTTCTAATCCTTTTAAATAAGGCCGGGAAATCCAGTCCTCCGCCTGCATGGAAAATTCCCTTTTCCAGTAAAAACTGCACCATGGGCATATAATCCCATGTATATTGCAAACAAATTTTCTTAGGCGCATAACTTTTGATGGGTAACAATAAATTTGGTGAATTTTAGGTATTTTGAATAAGCATCAAAATTTAATTCTTTTCATGGAATTATTCTTGTCAAGACTATGTTTCTTAGAGTTCCAGCTATTACAGAGCCGAATCGTTCCTTACTTGCAGTTCGTTGCCACGAACACAATCAAACGTGGTGTTGACTCACTTTTTTCGATTGAACAGGTAAATATAATAGATTTACCCCTAAGGGGTGTCTAAAGAGCAATAGCGTATCTAAAATATTATCTGAAGGATCTGCCTTTCCTATTATGAGGCACAAAATCTCTTCCAGATTGAAAAGCTGATTAAGAAGCTTTTTCAATTGTTAGCTCTATCTGTTGGTATTTAATTATATTTTTCAGCAAGAAGCAGAAATGATACTATAGAGTATAAAAGATAGTAAAATAAAGGAAAACAGAGAACTGCAGAAAAATAGCAAGCAATGGCACTATCATTTCAGCAACTTAAGGAAAATAAAAAATAAAATTGTACTCAGAAATAAAATTCCCAGCTCTTATTCTTTGTCTCAACACGGACCTCCGTTGAGAACATTTACTTTAAATATCTTAACCTAATAGAGGTAAGGGGTCGGCGATTGATTTTACAGTCTCTACTGGCGGTGCTGATTCCCGTTTATTTGACTTCAACAAGGAAGTGCGATTGGGGCAGGAGATCTGCCATCCTAAAAATCACATACACTGACTTTTTACCTCCCCCATATTTCTCCAGATATACGTTTTGATCTTCGTCAACTCTGGCTGATCTAACAGGGTCACGCCACTGGCCCTCATTCCAAGCCAAATAATTGGCGACACTAGGACCCACACCCTTCGTCACTACGGGCAGAGGATTGCAAGAGTAGCAAGCCACTTATTTACAACTCAGCTATACCTTACAGTAAAGTAATTTAGTAATTTGTAATTTAGGTTCAGATATAAGATGTTGAGCTGTCCGTGAAGGATAATTCCCAGCTCGTCCTCAAAAGAATGGGCACTGGGAAACAATTTATATAATAGCCATCAAGAGTAAATTAATCAAACAGTTCGGAGCGACCCGGCTCAAAAGTAACCAAAACTCTAAAATACGGAATTTTGATACCAATAGTTACATCAAAAGAATTGCATTTTAATGCTGATTTTAAATATATAAGTTTCATCAACTTTAGTGTTACCCATCAAAAGTTACGAGCCTGATAAAATTTGCCCTATTTTAGAAAATAGGGGGAAACACCCCCTAAAAGTCATAGAGTCTTAACGATAATCATACCATCAGATTCAGCATATCAGAGAACCCTACTGTACAAGTTCCTAGCACCTATCTACAAAAATGTGAAATTTTGTATTTTTTTGCCAGAAGACAAATCACGGATGCGTGTTTATTTGTTTTTTTTTTGTTTTTTTGTTGTTTTTCTTTTTCCCAGGGGTGATCGTATCGACCCATTGGTCCTAGAATTTTGTGAGAGGGCTCATTCGAACGGAAATGAAAAGTTCTAGTGCTCTTTTTAACTGACCAAAAAAATTGGAGGGCACCTAGGCCCCCTCCCACGCTCATTTTTTCCCAAAGTCGTCGGATCAAAATTCTGAGATAGCCATTTTATTCAACATAGTCGAAAAACCTCATAACTATGTCTTTGAGGACGACTTACTCCCCCACAGTCCCCGTGAGAGGGGCTGAATGTTACAAACTTTGACCAGTGTTTGCATATAGTAATGGTTATTGGGAAGTGTACAGACGTTTTCAGGGGGATTTTTTGGTTGGGAAGAGGGGTTGAGAAGAGGAGGTTTTGTGGGGGAAACTTTCCATGGAGGAATTTGTCATGGGGGAAGAAGATTTCCGTGAAGGGGGCGCAGCATTTTCTGGCATTATTTAAAAAAAAAACAATGAAAAAATAAATATGAAGAAGTTTTTTCAACTGAAAGTGAGAAGTAGCACTAAAACTTAAAACGAACACAAAATATTACGCATATAAGGGGTTCACCTCCTCCTAATACCTCACTCTTTACGCTAAAGTATTTTTAGTAATTTCAACTATTTATTCTACGGCTTTTGGGATTCAGGGGACAAAATTTAAGCTTTAGTGTAAAGAGCGAGCTATTGATGAGTGGGCGAGCCCTCTCATATACATAGTAAAAACAATCGAATATAGAAGTTTGTTACGTGAGCTAATTCGTAAGTTACGCATATCTTTTACTAATGGAAACGTTCGTAAAAAACTAAAAGTTCTAGTTGCCTTTTTAAGTACCCAAAAAATTGGAGGGCAACTGGGCCTTCTCACCCTCCTTTTTTCTCAAAATCATTCGATCAAAACTATGGGAAAGCCATTTAGCCAAATATATAAATATGCAAATTTCGCTTTAATTATTCATCTGCGGAGAGCCGAAATCAAAACATGAATTAACTAAAAAACGCTCAGAAATTAAATAAAAAAACAAGTTTTTTTTAACTGAAAGTAAGGAGTGACATTAAAACTTAAAACGAGCAGAAATTACCCCCTATATGAAAGGGGCTGTTCTCTCTTCAACGCCCTACTCTTTACGCTAAAGTTTTTACTGTTTTAAAAAGTAGAGTTGAGAGAAAGAGTCAAACTTTAAGCGCAAATAGCAGGGCATTGAAGAGGGAACAGCCTCTTTCATATACGGGGTAATTTCTGCTCGTTTTAAGTTTTAATTTCGCTCCTTACTTTCAGTTAAAAAAACTTGGTCTTTTATTTAATTTAAAAATACAGCCTACAGAATATACAAAGTCTAAGTACTCACAGATTAAAACACTGCTCAGTTTTCAAGTCACTAAAGAATACCTTCTACGGCCAAGCTAAAAATATTACCACTATTGTAAAAAATATGCTTGCATGTCTCAAATGAAAACATTTAGGATTTTTTAGTCTTTTGATCTTATTTCAAAGAATTTAATCAAAAGAGTGGTTCACTAACCTAGCCAGAATTTGACAATTCAAGATTCCGTGCTTAGAATAAAGTATTCTTTGACATTTTAACTAATCACAGGATGTGACTGCTAATTTAATTTCAAAGCATCTGCAGTTCTGCAACAGAAAAAAAGCTACTTATTAGCATGTCGACACTACTACACCAGGGCCATGCATTAAACAATCTTTAAGAGCGAACGTCCAAAAATACGGAGCACTTATTACTAATATGTAAAATTCTTGCTGGGACTTCCGCTTTCAAATAAATTCATAATCTCCTTCTGTTCACTACGTTCAATTTGATTCCATATATCTTTGCTTGCCACAGGGTCCGCCATGGTTTGTACACTTTCCCCTACATATAGTACACTTAGAAGGTAGTCCGCTTTGCAATAAATCCATAATCTCCCTCCATTCACTACACTCAATTCGATTTCAAATATCTTTGTTTGACGCAGTTTCCCCAACGTATGGCACACTTCCGCCATGCTTGGCACACACCTTCTTGTGTACGTGTTTTCTGAAAATGAGTGTCCCCTCTCCATAAATAAGAAATTTTATATGAAGGAGTTGTAAAAAATTGAGAGTTCAGGTGAGATAGGCATGAAGGTTCCATCTTTTTGCATATGTTTAACCCCGGCCCCCAACGGAGAATTTCATTTATGAACTGCTGGCGAGGATGTCTGGTAGTTCAGCGTTAATTGAAGCAAGAAACGAAAATTATATGCTTACGGGTAACTTACACAGCAAATTCAAAACCAAAACCAGTCCTTCAAAATTTAAATAAAGAAGAAAAGAATTTCTTTAGATAAATAGTGACACTAATATTCAAAGTAAAACAACACCTATTATGCAATGGGGCTGCCCCTCCCCAAAAACTCTCTTTTTTTATACTAATGTTTAACAATGGCTAACTAACAGCATTTTAGAGTGCGTAAATACAGTCAATTGGTGACTGCAAATTTTTCTTCACCGACAACCTATAAATATATTTCATCTGAAAATTAAATTATTTAAAGCAAATACAAATAATTTAGCCCTTCTGTTCTTGATACAGCTTCACAATAAAGTTTTTACCACATCGCTTATGTGTTAAAGTTTTTTTCTTGAAGGATTGTTTCATTTATTTCCAATTCATAAAAAGGGCGCCAGAGCGTGCAGTCCCAGTTTCAAAGACCCCTCTTCGAATATTTAACAGTAGGGGCTTCCCATGCAATTTTTTTGCGTGGGAGTTGTCCCATTACTTTCCCAGCAAAAGAGATTTTATGTGTGGGAAGTACTGGGAGCAGTGATAGACACATTCACGTGGTGCCCCTGAGAGTAGTAAACTAGTCCATGTCTCACTTATCCAAAAATAAGGGATAGTGCTGTTAATTTCACTTGCCGCCCAGCCACTGTCCGCCACACCCTGTGCCTGTTTATTAGGTGCTAGATTTTGTTGATACAACCCAAGGACTGAAGCAACTAATGGTAATTGGTATTTATTAAGGTCATGGAGGGGGTATACGATTTTGAGTGGATGTTGAAGGAAAGGGTACTAATAATAAAACCTGGGTGCGTCCAGGCCCAATACATTGGAAAAGTACATATGCCCGAGCCTGTTCTAGCGACACAGGAAGGTGACATATCATTTGGCGAATAATCTCGTGCGTTATCCATATCCGCTGGCTGCCAAACTGGAGGGGAAACTAAGGTAACATTTAGGGGGCTCCACCCAATGCTGATAATGAAAGTTATCGTGTTGATTCTCAACTAAAAAATGGATCCCAAGAGCACGAGTCTAGCATCATTTTATTCTTTTTAAGATGATGCAGAAAAAACAATGGATTTGGCTGTTAAAATCATGGATACTCCATCCCTGGAAGGCATGAGCGTGGCGAACGTTTTTCTTGGTGTTAATTCGATAAAACTCGTGGGTGCTGAAGCCTCTCAAGTCTAAGCCATTTGAGGAGGAGGCTGAAAAGACTCAAAATCAGCCAGCGATGTCTGCTGAAATTATTCCGGGGAAGAATAATCCCCTTGTACATGCTAAATACAGACAATCCTATGGAGACCAAACCCCTAAAAGATTGTTTAGAAGTGGGAGACTGGCCTTCTTTTCCAGGTGAATACAACTATTTTTTCCAGGTGAATACAACTATTTTTTCCAAGTGAATACAAGGAAGACCTGCATAAAGAAGTGGAAACACTTACAGAAAGCATGGAAATTGCTTTCATTCAAGCATCCCCCCTGACACCAGTAGAAGAGAGTGAGCACATAGACAGTGGGTGAAAAAAAAATGACACGAAGTCTATTGAGAGTCGTAATCCGTACAAAATGACTATTAAGAGGATTTTATGGAGGAATTTATGTAGCATCAGAGGCGGAATAAGCTAGTATCAAGCTACTAAAGGCTTTAAAAAGGGACACCTTGACCCACCTAAAGAATGTTTTGAAAGAAGATGACACTCTGACAAGGAGTCTTGAGCAATCCCTGAACCACATTCTTGAGGTGCATATAAATGACCAAGAAGTTTCTAGCTTAAGCCCAGGTTACAATAAAAGTCCTTTCATAGTAGATAGAAGGGTCCCTCAGGTATTAAAGGATGACTGGTTAAAAATAGCTGCGAATAATTTTTAATAATTTAAAGCCCTAGGGACTTGTAGGTTTTATCCAATCATGATCTAAAAATGATAGGAAAAGATACAAACAAATCACTATGGCACTAGTGGCACTAATGGCACTACCAATCACAGAGGAGCTTCACTCTTAGAGGTTCCTACACGTAAGCCTGGGGGAGAATATTGTTCAAACTCCGTTACGCTAACATCATTCCAAGTGAAAGTGATTGAGCGGCGATTTCACTGGTACCTCATAAGCAATCCTCAGACTAAAAACCTAATATTCCAAAGCCAAAGGGGCTTTAAATCCTTATTCTCTACAGAAACAGCTAAATACCAACTGGTATGGCTCAAAGAGAAAACAATGGCAATCAAAGAGTATGCTTTAGGCGCATTAGGCAGATTTAAGGAATAGCTTTTTCGTGGGGATGCACAACGAAACTCAGGTATCTTGGAGACCTCTTCTAGGGAGCTTATTATTGTGGTGGAAAGTCTTATAGAGAATATTTTAGAGGCACGGAAGATATAATTTCAATGTTTTTAGTGCTATTGCTTGATTTTTCCAATTTTATATTTCTTTTCTGTCTTTTTTGTATAGACGGACACTGGCTTTTAAATACGCGTATGTATGTATTTGTAAGATAAGATTTATTCTTCATGAAACAAGCATACAATATTACATGTTACAATTCCCCCAAAGGCTCATTGGCCTGAAAAGAAGGGGGAAGACATATGAGCTATTTACTAAGAGAAGATATACAAAAATAAAATAATCACTTACTCACAAAGAGAAGAGCAAAAAGGAGAAGAAAAGAAAAAATAAATAAATAAAAATTATGGAAAACAAAACTATATAGATTAAATAGACTAAATAAATTAAGTAGATTAAACGGAGTCCATAAAAATAATAATAAATAAATAAGAAAAATAAATAAATAAATAGATGAAGATAACTTCTACGAAGGGACATAAAAAGGAGGTTGATAGCGCCATTTTTTTTGTATCCATAGAAACATCCATAGAAGAATGGAAAATAGACATAACGATATAAAAATGGAATTACCAGATGCTCAGAAACCAAAAAGCAGTCATAGAGCTAAAGGGGGAAAAAAAATCAAAAGTTATCCCGGAAGCTTGCCCTCAAAGAGAAGTGGCTTCACTGTATGTTTGAGACCTTACTATGAAAATTCTTTTGAGTTAGTTAGAAGGGTGGTCAGGGTATGCTCAGGCACATTTCGATGATCTAGTGTCTATCCTACAGGGCGGATGTTTGAAAACTGTTTGAATTTAGGATAGTACATTCGAAACACGATTCAGATATGGGCACTTGAAAATACTGAAGTGGTTGCATCCACAAATAAAAGGAATTTGTATCTTTCTTTTACTTCAAAAATGTAGGGTCACCTAATGTCACTAAAAATAGATGAAATATCTGGTGCAATGATCATCAGGTGAGGCTGAAAGGCCCACTGTGCAGAGAAAGTAAGGGAGGCTACTGCTTCCCTAATCCAGTGCTATATAATGGTGGGAAAAGCTTGGCTTGACTTCAAATAAGATCATGGATCTATAGAGGAGGGCAGTAACTCGACCAATGGTGTCGGGTGGTGGGGTGGTCTTGGTCAACTCAACCCAAATTCAAGTGAATATGACCGCTTTGACAATGGTACAAAGGTTTGCCTCCCTAATGGCCATATAAATGTACTAAGGGGCTACCACGGTATCCGTGCACTATGTGTAGAACTAGAACCTGTCAGGAATTTTCTAAAAGAAGAATCAATAAAAAGTGCTGTCCTGCTGAAGATTGCTGACCAATGGACTTAGAGGTAGCAGCTGCGGAGTAAGAAAATCAAAAGCCATGTGGAAGCATGTAACTTACCACAAAAATACGTGTAGGAGTATTTGCATCATTTCTGATAAGCAAGCATGCCTCAAAACTCTTCAAAATATTAAAAACAAACGAAAAAAGTGAATTGAAGCGCTGTAAAATCTTAAAGAGACTAGCCTCCAATGATACACGTATTAAACGGGTCTGGTCAACGGGAGATCCTGGGATGGCATAGTCACCGTAGTCGTCTCAATCGAATTGAAAGGGCTGATTCCGCAATTTAAAAGAAATGTTAGATGGCCATGAAAAGAAGAAAGTATCTAATAAAAGGATGTCCAGCAAGGATTGGATGCCGCCTGGAGACATTTCATAAATGTTTTGTTAAGCTGGAGGGTATAGTTGTGATTTGTTTATCCAATAAATGGCAGGGTATGGGGTAAGGATGGAAAAGTTTACTAATGATCCCTAAGTAGTTTTTAATGTTTCTTTGGATGCTGAAGAAATAGTCCCTTGTAGCCTAAAATTCACTCTAATTTGGTAGATCTACCGATAATAATAATAATAATAATAATAATTACAATACAAATAATACTTTACGACATTGGTAAGCTCCTTGAAATCTCAGAATTGTTTTGAATAAAATCTCTGTGCAATTCTAATACCAACTAAGTATTACGAACTCACTTTCCTAATTCAATTCACTGATAAACTTTTCGTTTTGAATTAGGCATCTGACATTATCCCGAAATTTCCTTTGGAAAATCTAAAATGATCTTGAGCAAAATGTTCGCAAGAAATGTCAATTATTTCGAGCTCAGCAACGTGTAAAATGCCTGACTGTCAAAACTCGTCATACTGCCTCGTCATTGCTTTGGGGGCTGGAAGGGTTAAACTAGCTTAGGACACAATTTTTTTCATACTTTCATCTTTCTAATTAACATGGACACATATAAATCTATACGGGACACTATGTTCAGTTGCGATGGGCCCGGGGGAAGGGGGATGAGCCTGTGGAGTGAGCCTAACTGCGCTCTGAGCACCTCCAGTTATTAAAGGTGGCACTGGAACAAACAATTTATGGTCGAATAAGAACCCAAAGTTCCAAGACCATTTATTCGATATGAGTACCTCTGCTGAATAATAATAATAATAGTAAAAACAAGACAAAGTAACAAATAAACACGCATCCACGACGCGAAAATAGAAAATTCCGTATTTTCCAAGCTAGGAGGTTGAAAAATCTTCCAGCGAATTCTTATGCATCTAGAATGACATAGTGCAATTTTTATCACTATCTAACCACTTTTGGGGTTTTTTCCCTCCTTTTTTTGAAATTGTGCAGATTTAATTATGCTAATAACTTTCGAATGGCACCTAAAAACTTAAGCAATTTTCCGGTACTTACAAACTTAAGCAATTTTCCGAATTTGAGATCACCGTAAGTGATTTTTTTTGTGGATATTTTCACCTACAATTTGTTACCATAAGCCGTTTGATTAGAAAAATTTCTCATTTTATAGCTTTAAAAGAAATTCATTTTATTTTTGACGCAAAGTTTTTTTGTTTTTTTTTTATCTTCAGTATATGTTAAGACGATAGAAAGACAACGCTGATGAAATCGCAAAACATGGTTTTTGTTTCATAAGAAGTAATCAATCAAATTGCAAACATGTTTCTATACAGTTTTATTGGAATAAAATGCCACTTATTCAGAAGCTTTTCGTCAGCATCATGTTGACAGTTGATGATTGATTGCCTTCTTCTGATAAAAGATTGCGACACAAAAAGAGAATTTTTCACGTTTCACGAGCAAAAAACTAACAGGCAAAATTTACCCCAACCCTCCACCTCCCTGTGTTTCTATACTATGCAATATCGTCAGTGGTGAATCCAATCAAATATAAAAAAGAAAAGTTTCAATTTTGATATTACCTAAACAATTGTTTTGGGTCATGAAACTATTGTTAATAGATGCATTTTGACTTTTTGAACATCTTTTCTCTCTTACAAAACTACCGCAAACTCACCGTTATGGAGTTATTATATATTTGCACATTGGGGGGGGGGTAAAGCATAGCATATATTAAATACAGCAATGGTTAGTTTACGTATTTAATATATGCTATGCTTTACCCCCACCCCCCTAATGTGCAAATATATAGCCCAAATTTGTTTCTAAACATATACAGATTCGCGATTTCTTATCCGATCAACGAAAACGGAAATGATTGCAATTCTATATGTATAAATACAAGGAAGACAAGAATATTTGAACCGGAATAACTCCATAACGGTGAGTTTGCGGTAGTTTTGCAAGAGAGAAAAGATGTTCAAAAAGTCAAAATGCATCTATTAACAATAGTTTCATGACCCAAAACAATTGTTCGAGTAACATCAACATTGACCGAGAAAAGTGGGGTGACCTTCTTAGTCCAGTTTAATTCTTAGAAACAGGAGTAACTAGATCGATGAAACGAGATTCTAGCCATAGTTCACACCGATAAATTACAAATAAACCAACAATATAGCTGGAAAAAAAAGAAGCTGAAAGTTATTATACCAAAAAAAAGGTTCACATATCAAAGGCCAAAAAATTGGCACATTCTTTGCAGTTGGATTCAAGTAGAAATGTGGGCGTTTTAGCAGAAAGACACGTATTAAGAGCCTTGTTTAAACCAGAATTATGCTAGAAGACTTGACCTCAGGATTAAGACGACCTGTGCTGAGAACTGACTCAATGCCAAAACAGGCAAAAAGTTTATATTTTACCCTAACATGTTTTCAACAGAAAGGTAGGCAGTTTTGTATCCCCTAATCGACTTGAAGCTTACTGGGCATGTACCCCAAACGAATGGAACATAAGAATGATGATTCTAAGAGGCAAAAGCCCTTCTTTAACCTTTACGCGAAAGTAAAAGGACCTGCCCAAAACTTACGGGGGAAGAAACTCGTGGCAAGAGGAAAAATTTCCAGAAGCATCTGCCACTCATGATTCCCGCCTACCTTCCGCAAGAAAGTAACCAGGTCTGCTTAGAATTTGATCAATTATTAGCTATAATCAAGCAGACCTCCTCTTAGGAATTTCAGACCACTTTTTTTTCTTTTTTTTTTTGTCTAGGCGACAAACTGTCTACCATGCTATAATCAACCGACTGTTTGCTCCGCAACTTCGCATCCCGACCAGATTTTTTCTAGACAACTTTTGTCTATCCTTGTGATTAGACTTCCAACGATTGTACTAAATCGTTGGAGGTATAAATAGGGTCTGTTACTCCTCTAACCTATTCCCAGGGCTCATAGCGTCATATACTTATCTATATATATATATAAAAATAAGTTGTCTGTCTGTGTGTCTGTCTGTCAGGTGACGTCATGTTTCTGTGTCGACTGACGTCATGAAGTTAGTTGTCGTCATTTTTGCTATGACGGTGACGTCATGAAAGATATTTAATCATGAAGTTAGTTGTCGTCATTTTTGCTATGACGGTGACGTCATTAAAGATATTTAAGACATATATGTTCACGTAGAAATCTATTAATGTTTAAGTTTAAAATGACTGATGAACTTACAATGGCAAAAGCCGATGAAGATGCTCAAAAAGTCTATGCCAAAAAACTTGATGCTGATAGAGAAAGTCAGAAAAGAAAGCGTGCCAAGGAATCAAAAGAACAGCAAAGAAACAGGCTTAAGGCTGATAGAGAAAGAAAGAACAGAAAGCGTGCCGAGGAATCAAAACAACAGCAAGGAAACAGGCTTGAGGCTGATAGAGAAAGAAAGAACAGAAAGCGTGCCGAGGAACTACCAGAGCAACGCGAAAGCAGACTTGCTGCTAAAAGAGAAAGTGAAAAAAGAAGGCGTGCCGAGGAATCACAAGAACAGCAAGAAATCAGGCTTGCTGCTGATAGAGAAAGTAAGAAAAGAAAGCGTGCCGAGGAATCACAAGAACAGCAAGAAATCAGGCTTGCTGCTGATAGAGAAAGTAAGAAAAGAAAGCGTGCCGAGGAATCAGAGCAACCTGAAAGTTATCGCCTGGCATTCAGGTACAGCCCAGTCGATGATTATAGCTTGAGTAGATGTGTTCAAATCGGGACAATGTCTAAAATTTGTCCCTATTGCAAGGCCTTGAAATTCAATGGTGAAACAATGGGAATGTGTTGCGCCTCAGGAAAAGTTAAACTTCCTCTATTGGCTGCACCACCAGAGCCATTGAAGACTTTCCTTACTGGAACTAAGTCAGAATCTAAGCGTTTTTTGTCAAAAATCAGAAAATACAACTCATGTTTCCAAATGACGTCGTTTAGAGCCCAAATCGAAAATCCAGATCAATTTATGTCTACTTTCAAAGTAAAAGGGCAAATTTATCATAGAGCAGGGTCCCTTCTACCATTCTCAGGCGAGAATCATAAATTTTTACAATTGTACTTCATCAGTGATAGAAATTCTGAATTGAATGCACGTTCCGAAATTTCTCACAACGTTGAAAGGACAATCGTTTCCCAATTGCAACATCTTTTCCACGAAAATAATAATTTAGTGCGTCTGTTCAAAACAGCCATCGATTTGATGCCTACTGATACGCATAAAATTGTTATTTCCGCTGACAAAACGCCTCCTGGCCAACATGTGCGTAGATACAATGCTCCAACTATCGACGAAGTGGCAATCGTTATGGTCGGTGATCAGTTTTTACCTCGAGATATTATTCTTCATAAGCGAAACGCTCAGTTGTTAAGAATTGCTGAAACTCATCGATGCTACGATGCCCTACAATATCCTATCATTTTTTGGGATGGAGCTGACGGCTATCACTTTAATATTAAATTGATGAATCCAGCCACTAACAAAGAAATGAATAAGAAATGCAGTGCAATGCATTGTTAATCCTATAGACTAATGATTCGGCAGGATGAAGAAAATTATATTTTAAAATGCCGTGAATTGTTTCACCAATTCGTCGTTGATATATATGCTAAAATTGAATCAGAACGTTTGCTAAATATCCGCCTGAATCAGACCAAGCTCCGCTCTGAACATTACAATCATTTGCGAGATGCAGTTATAAATGACGGTAATACCACAAACGTTGGAAGATTAACAATTTTACCTTCGTCATATGCTGGCAGTCCCCGTCATATGCAAGAATATGCTCAAGATGCTATTGTGTATGTTAGTCTCTATGGTCGTCCAGATTTATTTATTACATTTACATGTAATCAATCTTGGGACGAGATACTGCAGCTTTTACTTCAAGGACAATCGGCGGTTCATAGGCATGACATAACGGACCGTGTCTTCCGGCAAAAGTTGAAATCACTGATAAACTACATAGTAAAACTTGAAGTGTTTGGGTCAGTGCAATGCTGGATGTACTCAGTGGAATGGCAAAAACGAGGTTTGCCACACGCACATATACTAATCTGGCTACATTAAAAAATTACTTCGAACGAAGTTGATGATGTGATTTCCGCTGAAATACCTGATAAAAATGTCGATAAGGGGTTACATGATATTATTGTACAAAATATGATACATGGACCTTGCGGTGCACTGAACGAAAATTCACCATGCATGGCCAAAGGAAGGTGCACAAAGCAATATCCTCGACTTTTAGTATCAAACACAATTTCTGGCAATAATGGTTACCCACAATATAGAAGAAGATCTACTGAAGATGGCGGTAAAACAGCAATAATAAAGAAGCGTAACAGTACCACCATCGAAGTAGATAACCAGTGGGTTGTTCCATATTCCCCATTATTACCAAAAACATTTATGAATCTGTTTGGCGAATTATTTCATTTCCGATACATGAACGTAGTCCAGCTGTAGTTCACTTAGCGGTACATTTACAGGATGGTCAACGTGTTTATTTCACGGAAACCAACGTGCAACAAAGAGCCCTGAATCCACCGGATACAACATTAACAGCTTTTTTTTCGCTTTGCAAAAATAATTCTTTTGCAAAAAAAACTGCTGTATACTAAAGTGCCTTCGTATTACACGTGGAATACTAAAAATAAAGTATTTGAACGTCGAAAACAGGGTAAGTCAGTCGATGGCCAACCTACCATCTTCAAAGATACCACGATAGGAAGACTCTACACCGTTCACCCCAATCAGCATGAATGCTTCGTTCTACGCCTGCTTTTGTGAATGTACCCGGTCGACATCCTTTGAGTATTTGAGAACTGTAAACGGTACTATACATGACACTTACCGTAGTGCATGCTAAGCTCTGAATTTATTGGAGAATGACCAACACTGGGATAACTGCATCAATGACGCGTGCGAAACGTCAACCCCAAGTCAAATTCGTGCATTGTTTGGCATCATTTTAACAACTTGCTCTCCATCAGCTCCTACAGAGTTATAGGAAAAATATAAGTCAAAAATGTCCGAAGATATACTCCATCGAAAACAGTTAGAGACGTCAGATATGGCTTTTGATTTTACATCAGAAATTTATAGCTACACTTTAGTTATTATAGAAGATTTGTGCGTGCGTATGGCAAACAAACCTCTTCAGGATTTGGGAATGCCTTCACCTAACCGTATCGCTGCTGTTTCGACATGTGTAGAATTGGATCGTGAACAAAGTTACAGTACGAGTGATCTATTGTCGTATGTACAAAATAACATTTCCAAGTTAACGTCGGAACAAAAAGACATTTATGATACGATAATGCATTGTGTCGATAACAACGTTGGAGAAATTTTCTTTTGGGATGCGCCAGGAGGTACTATGCTGCCTGGTGGAAGAACTGCTCATTCCGCTTTGAAATTGCCTCTGAATTTGCATTCTACAGAAACTCCCACGTGCAATATTTCCAAATCATCTGGGATGGGTAAAGTATTGCAGCAATGCAAACTTATTATTTGGGATGAGTGCACAATGGCACACAAAAAATCGCTCGAGGCTTTGGATCAATGCTTGAAAGATTTGAGAGGGGGGTCGAAACCCTTTGGCAGCACATTAATATTGCTTGCGGGAGATTTCAGGCAAACATTACCTATAATACCTAGATCAACTCCTGCAGACGAAATGAATGCTTGCCTGAAAAATTCTAATTTATGGGCACACGTAAAAAAATTAAAGTTAACTACAAATATGCGTGTCCGATTGCAAAACGATGACTTTGGTCAAACATTTTCAGATCAATTGCTGGCAATTGGAAACGGAAAGCTCCCAGTAGACTCAATTTCAGGACGTATACAACTACCTGCTGATTTCTGTAATTTAGTGACGTCCAAAAATGAATTGATTGAAAAAGTATTTCCGAATATTCTAAAAAATTATAAAAATAATAAATGGCTAAGTGAAAGAGCGATTCTCGCACCCAAAAATATAGACGTCCACGAAATCAACAATATTGTTTTGACCAAGATTCGAGACCAGGCAGTCCTTTACAAGTCAGTCGACACAGTTTTGGAACCAAATGAAGCGGTTAATTATCCATCTGAATTTTTAAATTCCATAGATCTTTCAGGGTTTCCACCACACGTGCTACAACTAAAAATAGGCGTACCAATAATACTTTTAAGAAATATCAACCCACCAAAGCTTTGCAATGGCACGCGACTTGCCGTAAAAAAAACAATGGAAAACCTAATAGAGGCACCAATCTTGACAGGGCCTTTTGAGGGTGAGGCTGTTCTTATTCCTCGCATTCCCATGATTCCAACGGATCTGCCTTTTCAATTTAAAAAATTGCAATTCCCAATTCGATTAGCATTTGCAGTCACCATTAACAAAGCTCAAGGTCAATCATTAGAAAAAAGTGGTATAGATCTTAATACTGATTGTTTTTCCCATGGACAATTGTACGTTGCATGTTCGAGGGTCGGTAAACCTGACAATCTAGTTATATGCAGCGACAATTGGACAGCGAAGAAAGTTGTATATTCGCAAGTTTTACGCAGTTAATTTGTATTGTATCTATCTATCTATCTATCTATATAAAAACAAGTTGTGTGTATGCATGTTTGTTTGTTTATAAAAAAAAGAGCGTTTATATATGACGTCATTATTAGTACATACGGCTTTGTATATGCACAGACAATGGGAAAGCCAAGAATGTTGTATATTCGCAATTTTTACGTAGTTTAACTCCTGCAGACGAAATGAATGCTTGCCTGAAAAATTCTAATTTATGGGCACACGTAAAAATATTAAAATTAACTACAAATATGCGTGTCCGATTGCAAAACGATGAGTCTGGTCAAACATTTTCAGATCAATTGCTGGCAATTGGAAACGGAAAGCTCCCAGTAGACTCAATTTCAGGACGTATACAACTACCTGCTGATTTCTGTAATTTAGTGACGTCCAAAAAATGAATTGATTGAAATAGTATTTCCGAATATTCTAAAAAATTATAAAAATAATAAATGGCTAAGTGAAAAAGCGATTCTCGCACCCAAAAATATAGACGTCCACGAAATCAACAATATTGTTTTGACCAAGATTCGAGACCAGGCAGTCCTTTACAAGTCAGTCGACACAGTTTTGGAACCAAATGAAGCGGTTAATTATCCATCTGAATTTTTAAATTCCATAGATCCTTCAGGGTTTCCACCACACGTGCTACAACTAAAAATAGGCGTACCAATAATACTTTTAAGAAATATCGACCCACCAAAGCTTTGCAATGGCACGCGACTTGCCGTAAAAAAAACAATGGAAAACCTAATAGAGGCCACAATCTTGACAGGGCCTTTTGAGGGTGAGGCTGTTCTTATTCCTCGCATTCCCATGATTCCAACGGATCTGCCTTTTCAATTTAAAAGATTGCAATTCCCAATTCGATTAGCATTTGCAATCACCATTAACAAAGCTCAAGGTCAATCATTAGAAAAATGTGGTATAGATCTTAATACTGATTGTTTTTCCCATGGACAATTGTACGTTGCATGTTCGAGGGTCGGTAAACCTGACAATCTATTTATATTCAGCGACAATTGGGCAGCGAAGAATGTTGTATATTCGCAAGTTTTACGCAGTTAATTTGTATTGTATCTATCTATCTATTTATCTATATAAAAACGAGTTGTGTGTATGCATGTTTGTTTGTTTGTAAAAAGAGCGTTTGCATATGGCGTCATTATTAGTACATACGGCTTTGTATATGCACAGACAATGGGAAAGCCAAGAATGTTGTATATTCGCAATTTTTACGTAGTTTGAAACACATATATAAATCTATCTATATTCACAGGTGGGACACAGGGACACAACTACAATGGCGCGTAACTAATATGGCGTGTAACGACTTACGCGCGCGGGGGGCTTGGGGGGCGTAAAGTGCCCCACCAAGAGCTAGTAATCAATAATACTTGGTAGATGAAATTTAACAAGCTCTAGAATTAGGTTCTTATGTCAAGCAAAAAGCTGATTAAAAACAAAATGCATTATGCATAACGTTATCGCTATAAGAATGAGTTGAGATCAGAACCAATGCTTTAACGTTGCCTTAGTAAAGAGCCATGTGCTTACCATTTTTCTTTCCCGTCGATGTAGTTAACTTGTAGAGAGCAAACCGTCAATTTCTTCCATTAACTGTCTTCGTGACTCAACTTATCTTTTTCTGACGAATCAGGATTGGGTGAAAGAGAAACTCTAAGAGAATATGAATCAACAATGCCTGCGCGCTGAGGAGCTAGCTCACTTGCAAAAATCTTTTTTGTATAGAACCGAATACAATTCAAAACACCCGACCTAGGACGATGATTAGCTTTCCAAATAGCAATTAAATAAAAAAAACAAGTTTTTTCAACTGAAAGTAAGGAGCGACATTAAAACTTAAAACGAACAGAAATTACTTTGTATATGAAAGGGGCTGCTTCCTCATCAACGCCCCGCTCTTTACGCTAAAGTTTGACTCTTTCTCGCAACTCTTCTTTTTAAAACAGTAAAAAACTTTAGCGTAAAGAGCGGGGCGTTGATGAGGAAGCAGCCCCTTTCATATGCAAAGTAATTTCTGTTCGTTTTAAGTCTTAATGTCGCAAAAGCCGTAGAATAAATAGTTGACATTACTAAAAATACTTTAGCGTAAAGAGCGAGGTATTAGGAGGAGGAGAGCCCCTCATATGGGTAATAATTTTTGTTCGTTTTAAGTTTTAATGCTGCTCCTTACTTCCAGCTGAAAAAAACTTTTTCATATTTATTTTTTCATTGTTTTTTTTTTTTAATAATGCTAGTAAATCCTGCGCTCCCTTCATAGAAATTTTCTTCCCCCATGACAAATTCCTCGATAGAAAGTTCCCCCAGTATATACCCCTCTTCTCAATCCCTCCCCCCAACCAAAAAATCCTCCTGAAAACGCCTGTACACTTCCCAATAACCATTACTATATGTAAGCACTGGTCAAAGTTTGTAACTTGTAGCCACTCCCACGGGGACTGTGGAGGAGTAAGTCGTCTCCAAAGACATAGTTATAAGGTTTTTCGACTACGCTGAATAAAATGGCTATCTCAGAATTTTGATCCGTTGACTTTGGGAAAATAATTAGCGTGGGAGGGGGCCTAGGTGCCCTCCAATTTTGTTGGTCACTTAAAAGGGCACTAGAACTTTTCATTTCCGTTAGAATGAGCCCTCTCGCAATATTCTAGGACAACTGGGTCGATACGATCACCCCTGGGGAAAAAAAAAAAACAAACAAATAACACGCATCCGTGATCTGCCTTCTGGCAAAAAATACAAAATTCCACATTTTTGTAGATAGGAGCTTGAAAATTTTACAGTAAGGTTCTCTGATACGCTGAATCTGATGGTGTAATTTTCGTTAAGATTCTATCACCTTTAGGGGGTGTTTCCCCCTATTTCTAAAATAGCGCAAATTTTCTCAGGCTCGTAACTTTTGATGTGTAAGACTAAACTTGATGAAACTTATATATTTAAAATTACATTAAAATGCGATTCTTTTGATGTAGCTATTGGTATCAAAATTCCATTTTTTAGAGTTTTGGTTTCTATTGAGCCGGGTCGCTCCTTAGTACAGTTCGTTACCACGAACTGTTTGAAACCAAAGCTTCGTACGGAAGCACGCTTGATCAATCGGAGAATTGAGTGCCGATGCGGATTTTTCGAATTACGACTGCTGCTTTTTCGGCACATCTTAGAGCGTGGCAAATCTCAACACAATAAAAATAAAAAGGAATCTCTTGATTTACCTTCATTACCTTGATTAATCGATATACCTTCAATGATTGTATTTTGGTAAGATCATATTTCCAATAAACATAATTTTATTATGGATGTTTATAAGAAAAAAGATCGATTAAAAAAGATGACATCCTTCCAAAATGGAAAATCACTTTATAAAAGGGTAAGAACTTGTTTTTATTTATTATTTTTTAAAATAAAGCATAACAGATTTCCATTCATAAATAACTGTGATTTTTATTTACTTGAAGGCAAACCTAAATAATTACAGCAAAACAGAATATGAAAAGATCCTTTGGAAAATAATAGGAAAAGAGAAGAATATGTCAAAAGATCTGTGTAGGATGGGATCAGTATGACTTCAGTCCCATCGGAGACCATTAATTATGCTGATTTTCTGTTAGAGTGATTGAAAATGACCCTCCTAGCACACACTCAATTTTGCCAAAAAAAAATACTTAAGAAATGTACACAAGGTTACGCCTGGTGAAAAACTTGACCGAACATTCAAATTTTGCATAAAATTAAAATCGTAATCCAATTTTCAGTTTTTAAGCAGAATAGTTTAAATTTCTATTTAAATATTACTACAATAATAAACAGTGAGTTCATGTTTATAAAAAACCAAATTGATCAACAAATAGTTTTCAGAAAAATATTTCCGAAGAGCTATATTTCACAAAAAAAAGAGCTATATTAAAAGCTAATCCAAGCAGCGAAAAAATCATTTAATAAGTTAAATTAACAAGAGCTAGGAGCTCATATGGCACTTGTGACGAGGTCGGAAGAGCCAAGAGCCAAGAACTCATATGGTATGAGCTCTAGCAAAATTCTAAGAATCAATAGATTGCTTTAAAAGGAAAATCAGAGGCTTAAGGCTGGTTGGGATTTAAAATAAGAGCTCTGGGTCACGAAGTCCTTCTATCACGTATCTGCTCTGTCAATCACGTATCTACGACTTTATAAGCATTTTCCTAGATTTTCAGTTTCCCCCTCGAACTCCCCCCAATGTCAACGGATCTAGTCGGGATTTGAAATAAGAGCTCTGAGACATGAGTTCCTTCTAAATATTAAATTTCATTAAGATCCGGTCACCCCTTCGTAAGTTAAAAATACGTAAATTTTTCTAATTTTTCCAAATAAACAACTCCCCCCCCCCCAAGAGAACGGATCCGTTCCAATCATGTCAATCACGGATCTATAGCTTGTGCTTATTCCTCCCATCAAGTTTCATCCCGATTTCTCCACTCTAAGCGTTTTCCAAGATTTCCGGTTCCCCCTCCAGCTCCCCCCAGTGTCACTGGATCTGGTTGGGATTTAAAATAAGTGTTTTAAGGGACAATATCCTTCTAAATATAGAATTTCATTAAGATCTGATCATCCCTTCGTAAGTCACAAATACCACATTTTTTTATAATTTTTCCAAATTACTCCCCCCCCCAACTTCACCAAAGAGAGCGGTTTTGGCCCGATTATAACAGTCACGTATCTTGGACTTGTGCTTATTCTTTCCACCAAGTTTCATCCTGATCTCTCCACTTTAAGTGTTTTCCAAGATTTCCGCCCCCCCCCCCTATGACACTGGATCCGGTCGGGATTTAAACAAGAGATCTGAGTTACGAAGTCCTTCTAAATATGAAATTTCATTAAAATCCGATCATGCCTTCGTAAGTTAAAAAACCTCATTTTTTCCAATATTTTAGAATTAACCCTTCCCCCCAACTCCCCCAAAGAGAGCAGATACGTTCCGGTTATTTCAATCACTTATCTAGGACTTGTGCTTATTTTTCTCACCAAATTTCATCCTGATCCCCCCACTCTAAGCATTTTCCAAGATTTTAGGTTCCCCCCAACTCCTCCCAACGTCACCGGATCCATTCGGGATTTAGAATAAGAGCTCGAGACACGATATCCTTCCAAACATCAAATTTCATTAAGATCCGATCACTCCTTCGTAAGTTAAAAATACCTTATTTTTTTCTAATTTTTTAAGAACTAACCCCGCCCCCCTAACTCCCGCAAATAGAGCAGATCCGTTCCGGTCATGTCAATCATGTATCTAGAACTTACGCTCATTTTTCACACCAAGTTTCATCCCTATCCCTCCACTCTAACCGTTTTTCAAGATTTTAGGTCCCCCCCAACTCCTCCCAATGTCACCAGATTCGATCGGGATTTAAAATAAGAGCTCTGAGACACGATATCCTACCAAAAATCAAATTTCATTAAGATCCGATCACCCGTCCTTAAGTTAAAAATACCGCATTTTTCTAATTTTACCGATGAAAAGGATAATCAAGCCTAACTTAAAGCGAACAGAGATTACCAAAAATAAGAATAGAGCTACCCCCTCACAAAACTTCCTCAGCATTGGAGTGTTATTTTGTGCTTTAGTAAAAAAAAAAATATATTGAATATAGTTTTTTATTGTTTTAAAAAGTAGAGTTGCGAGAAAGAATCAAACTTTAGCGCAAGGAGCGGGGCGTCGAGGAGGAAAAACCCCTTTCATATAAGGAGTAATTTCTGTTCGTTTTAAGTTTTAATGTCGCTCCTTACTTTCATTTCAAAAAACTTGTTTTTTTTATTTAATTTCTGAAAGTTTTTGAATTAATGCATGTCTGATTTTGGCTCTCCGTACATAAATTATTAAAATGAAATTTGCATATTAATTCTTTTTTTGGCTAAATGGCTTTCTCTTAGTTTTGATCAGACGATTTTGAGAAATAAGGGGTGGGGAAGGAGGCCTAGTTGTCTTCCAATTTTTCGGTTACTTAAAAAGGCAACTAGATCTTTTAATTTTTAACGAACGTTTTTATTAGTAAAAATAATACGCAACTTAAGAATTAACTTACGTAACAAACTTTTATATTCTTATATTTTTGATTATATATATGAGGGGGTTGGTCCCCTCGTCAATACCTCGCTCTTCACACTAAATCTTGTTTTGTCCCAATTCTTTAAGAATGACCCCTGAATCAGAAAGGCTGTAGAATAAATAGTTGAAATAAATAGTTGAAATTACTTAAAAAATTTTTAGCATAAAGAGTGAAGTATTTATCTCCTCCTAAATACCTCGCTCTTTATGCTAAAGTATTTTTAGAACCCTTCATATGCGTAATAATCTCTGTTCGTTGTAAGTTTTGATGCTTCTCGTTACTTTCAATTGAAAAAACTTTTTCATGTTTATATTTTCATTGTTCGTTTTTTATAGTAATGCTAGAAAGTCCTGCGCCCTTTTGATTGAATTTCTCTTCCCCCATGAAATATTCCTCCAAGAAAAGATCCTCCCATATAGCCCCCTCCCCTGAACCCCACACCCAAACCAAAAAAATCCCCCTGATAACGTCGGTACACTTCCCAGTAACCATTACTGTATGTAAACATTGGCCAAAGTTTGTAACTTGCAGCCCCTCTCCCAGGGACTGTGGGGGGTAAGTCATCCCCAAAGACATAGTTATTATGGTTTTAGACTATGCGGAACAAAATGGCTATCTCAAAATTTTGATCCGTTGACTTTCGTAAAAAAATGAGCGTGGGAGGGGGCCTAGGTGCCCTCCAATTTTTTTGGTCACTTAAAAAGGGCACTAGAACTTTTCATTTCCGTTAGAATGAGCCCTCTTGCGACATTCTAGGACCACTTGGTCGATACGATCACCCCTGGGAAAAAAAAACAAAAAAAAACAAATAAACACGCACCCGTGATTTGTCTTCTGGCAAAAAATACGAAATTCCACATTTTTGTAGATTGGACCTTGAAATTTTTTCTATAGGGTTCTCTGATACGCTGAATCCGATGGTGCGATTTTCGTTAAGATCCTAGGACTTTTAGGGGGTGTTACCCCCTATTTTCTAAAATAAGGCAAATTTTCTCAGGCTCGTAACTTCTGATGACAAAGACTAAATTTGATGAAACTTATATATTTAAAATCAGCATAAAAATCTGATTCTTTTTATATATCTTTTAGCATCGAAATTCCGTTTTTTAAAGTTTCGTTTACTATTGAGCCGGGTCGCTCCTTACTACAGTTCGTTACCACGAACTGTTTGAAATTGTAAATGATGCTTCAGCGAACTGGATACATTGCTTCAAATTTGTCAATCGACTTTTTAGAGGGTAATTCGCGCATCATTTTTATTCTTTTCGAGGGAACAACAGTGGAGATGATATCAAACTAAAAAATATTTACAAAAAGTGTTCTTTGAAATTGTAAATCTAAATTGAAAGGCTCATATATCTGTATTCTAAGGAATTGTTTGATTTCTGTAAAATTGATTAGTATTTTTTCAAGTCTATGAAAAATAGACAATACACTACTTCAAATCATGTTGTTTTTTTTTAGCACGGAGGATGACTTGGCGGAGGTCGACATATTCGACATTTCGACATATGTCGAAATATTTGCTTGATTTCATCTTCATATTTTGCTACTGGCTGACAAAATCCACGTTTTCGCCTATTTGATTTTTCTCTTTTCATTTATTATTTCCTTTATTGTTTTCATAAATTCCGTTTTCAAACAGTTGGTCATAACGAACTGTAGTAAAGAGCGACCCGGCTCAATAGTAACCGAAACTTTAAAAAATTGAATTTTGATACCAATAGTTACATCAATAGAATTGTATTTTAATGCTGATTTTAAATACATAAGTTTAATCAGGATCAGTTATACTCATCAAAAGTTACGAGCCTGAGAAAATTTGCCTCATTTTAGAAAATAGGGGGAAACACCCCCCTAAAAGTCATACAATCTAAACGAAAATCACACCATCAGATTCAGCGTATCAAAGAACCGTATTATAGAAGTTTCAAGCTCCTATCTACAAAAATGTGGAATTTCGCATTTTTTGCCAGAAGACAGATCACGGATGCGTGTTTATTTGTTTTTTGTTTTTTTGTTTTTCCCAGGGGTGATCGTATCGACTGAATGGTCCTGGAATGTCGTGAGAGGGCTCATTCTAATGGAAATTAAAAGTTCTAGTGCTCTTTTTAAGTGACCAAAAAATTGGAGGGCACCTAGGCCCCCTCTCAAGCTCATTTTCCCCCAAAGTCACCTGATCAAAATTCTGGGACAGACATTTTATCCCCCATTGTCGAAAACCTAATAACTATGTCTTTAGGGACGACTTACTCCCCCGCAGTCCCCGTGGGAGGTGCTGCAAGTTACAAACTTTAACCTGTGTTTACATATAGTAATGGTTACTGGGAAGTGTACAGACGTTTTCAGGGGGATTTTTTTGGTTTAGGGGGGAGAGTTGAGGGGGGGGGTTACGTGGGAAGATATTTCCATTGAGGAGCTTCTCAGGGGGGAAGAAAATTTCAATGAAGGGGGCGCAGGGTTTTCTAATATTATTTGAAAAAACAATGAAAAAATAAATATGAAAAGTTTTTTCTATTGAAAGTAAGGAGGAGCATTAAAACTTAAAACGAACAAAAATTATTACGCATATGAGGGGTTTACCTTCTCGTTCTACCTCAATCTTTATGCTAAAGTTTTTTAGTAATTTCAGCTATTTATTCTACGGCCTTTGGGATTCAGAGGTCATTCTTAAGGAATTGGGACAAAATTTAAGTTGTAGTGTAAAGAGCGAGGTGTTGACGAGGGTAGAAACCCCTCATATACGCAATAAAAACATACGAATATAGAAATTCGTTACATAAGTTAATTCTTAAGTTACGTATATTTTTTACCAATGAAAATGTTTGTAAAAAATTAACAGTTCTAGTTGCCTTCTTAAGTAGTCAAAAACTTGGAGGGCAGCTAGACCTCCTCCCTCGCTCCTTTTTTCTCAAAATCTTCCGATTAATTGCAATTAATTAATGTGCAAATTTCGTTTTAATTATTTATATGCGGAGAACCAATTCAAAAATGTCCAAAAATTAAATAAATAAAAAACAAGCCTTTTTAAATGAAAGTAAGGAGCAACATTAAAACTTAAAACGAACAGAAATTACTCCGTATATGTAAGTGGCTTTTCCTCCTTAACGCCCCGCTCTTTACGCTAAAGTTTCTTACTGTTTTAAAAAGTAGAGTTAAGAGAAAGAATCAAACTTTAGCGTAAAGAGCGATAGGTGGTTATATTTAAAGAAACGTTAAATTTGAACTGAAGAAAAAAACAATAGGAATCAAATTAAAAACAAGGCATTTTCCAGGCTAAGGAAAAGAACCACCTTAGAGCCTAAAACGGACAGAAACTACCATGGACACGCCCAAATCTATGCTCTGCTATTCATATTTTATTATAATTTATTCATGTTTTCAACAGAACTACTCATATTTTAAATATTTAATAATTATTTTTGAGGTTGAAAAAATAATAAATAAAAAGCTCGATTGCAAAGTCCAATATATAATTTTTGATATCCTGAACTGAAATGTCTCTTTAGTAGTATTGCTTTTGGGAGAAGTTTATACCCTGAATTTGGGAGCAGGTGGGGGTATCGTCAACCGAAGCTAACTTTCATCTTTAATAATTATCAGCGAGTTCAAAAACTAATTCATCATTAATGATAATTAGCTATTTCTTAATATTTTCGTTCCAAGACAAGTTCGAAAATTAGACCTTCTCGCATGCGAATGAATTCTCCGCGGAATGTAGGCACCATTCTCCTGATTCTCTGCCTTCAGCCGGGAGCGCTATGCGTGGTTGGACGCAAATCATCTTATACTTCCAGTCTTCCCCCCCCCCCCATATTCTTTTAGGTACTCATTTGAGTTGACTCTGGCTGAGCTTTATGAGTCACACCGTCAACCCCCCGTTCGAAACCAAATAATCAGTGACACCAGGGCTTGAACCACAGCCCTCACGGACATGCAAGGCCGTATCAAGTATTTTGTTCGGGGGAGGGGGGTTTTCGGGAGTAGGGAGAAGCTTACAAAAAACATAGGGTAAAATCGAACTTTAGCTATTTTTGGCTTTCTTGGATAGGGGTTAGGTTAGGAAAATGAAACTTTCCAGGATGAGTCTACATGCTAAAGTATGTACCAGGAAGGGTGTACAGGCTAATGTAGGTCCCAGGAATATATTTTGAAGTGCCTACCTCCACTCCTTCTCCCTCTAGAGGTTCCTGAAATTTGACTGCATGACAGGTCTATTACCTATAGAAATTTTGACAAAACAACATTTGACTTTAATTTTCAGTTATCAGTTTCTTTTTCTCGGGCTTTAGTCTGCAATTCCTGTTATTTAATTTTAAAGCCATATTATTTTTTTCAAAATTTAGGAAATGTATTTGCATGTCTTTAAAACCTTATAAATTGGGATTGAGCAAAGTTCTGAAGCTGAAAACAATTTTGTTGCACTTCGTTTAAACAGAAGATTTATTTTGCAAGGTTCCAATTTTATAACACACAGATTTTCAAGGGTTATCAAAGGTCAGGACCCTCTAGAGGGAGAAAAAGAGAAGGTAGGGTCTTCATTATACCTTCCCGGGACATACTTTAGCCTGTAGACCCATCCCTGAATTTCATTTTCCTAACCTAACCCCTTTCCAAGATTAAATAAAACAAACAAGCTTTTTTTTAACTGACAGTAAGGAGCGACATTAGAACTTAAAACGAACAGAAATTACTCCGTATATGAAAAAGGCTGTTCCCTCCTCAAGACCCCGCTCTTTACGCTAAAGTTTGACTCTTTCTCTCAACTCTACTTTTTAAAACAGTAAAAAACTTTAGCATAAAGAGTGAGGCGTTGAGGAGGGAACAGCCCCTTTCATATACGGAGTAATTTCTGTTCGTTTTAAGTTTTAATGTCGCTCCTTACTTTCAGTTAAAAAAACTTGTTTTTTTATATTTAATTTCTGAACGTTTTTGAATTAATGTATGTTTTGATTCTAGCTCTCCGCACATGAATAATTAATCGCATATGAATTTTATTTTTTTGGTTAAATGGCCTAGTTACCCTCCAATTTTTTGGTTATTTAAAAAGACAACTAGAACTTTTAATTTTTTACGAACGTTTTAAATAGTAAAAATATACGTAACTTACGTAACGAACTTCTATATTCGTATGCTTTTATTACGTATATGAGGGGGTTCACCCCTCGTCAATACCTCGCTCTTTACACTAAAGCTTAAATTGTGTTCCAATTCCTTAAGAATTACCCCTGAATCACAAAGGCCGTAGAATAAATAGTTGAAATTAATAAGATTACTTTAGCGTAAAGAACAAGTTATTAGGAGGAGGTGAACCCTTCATATGCGTAATAATTTGTTTATAAGCATTTTTGTTAAGTTTTTACGAGCCGGACGAAAAATTTTGGGGGTCCAAGTTCCCCAACTCCCCCCGGATGCGGCCTTGCGGACACGTAATTGCATGTCAGGCGCGCCAACCGGTATGGTTATAAACAACGGACGCTGATAGATCCAGGAGAGGGAAGGGGGATTCCCCTCAAACAAAATTCTGACGCCCTCATTCTTTGTTTTTTCCTGTTTTTCTTTCTTTAAAAAAAAATAAATTTATCAATTTGGTCAACTGTTGGCATCCTTGTCACATTGCCCCCCCCCCCTCAAAGATCCAGCTTATTTATACCCTTGTCACATTGTCCCCAATCCTCCAAAGATTTTGCTCTAGATCCGCCCATGAGAGCGGATAATACAAAATAATTAAACTATCTAGTAAGTGCAAATTAAACTATCGTGTTAGGCCTTATTATGTCCTAAGCTAGGCTGAAGGTAAAATAATTAATGGTACTTATTAATAACGCGGAACACATTCAAGAATTACACTTAGGTTAGATCTCAGAAAACCGTTTTCATAGCTGCAAAAACAAGTGACGAATGATAGAATATATTGGACTTTGACAGAATGTATGCTACTAATAACTCACAGCAGC
This sequence comes from Artemia franciscana, assembly GCF_032884065.1. Classification (NCBI taxonomy): domain Eukaryota; kingdom Metazoa; phylum Arthropoda; class Branchiopoda; order Anostraca; family Artemiidae; genus Artemia; species Artemia franciscana. Next base: position 25,792,066 of record NC_088880.1, on the reverse strand, counting down.
ACCAAGCCGCCTGAGGCCATCACAGCTACGCACGCTCCTCCTCCAACCTAATCTATTTAAAGCCTCCCTCTTTACACCCTCCCAGGAAGTTCCCATTTCCTTTAAATCTTTATTTATGACATCCTCCCAACCCAGACAGGACGACCTGCTTTCCGTGTAGCCCCAGACGGTTGGCCAAAAAGGACAATCTTCGGTAATCTGTCATCCTTCATCCGTAGAACGTGGCCTAGCCATCTCAACCTTTCTTTCATTATGGCCCTAGAAAGCGGGATTGAACCACATTTTTCGTACAACCTACTGTTTGAAATACGGTCAGTCAACCGGGTACCCAGAACAATCCGTAGGCAATTTCTCTGGAAACATCTAGTAAATTTTCATCTGCTTTTCGGAGTGCCCATGCTTCAGAGCCATATTTGACCACTGTCATCACTGTAGCTTCCAATATTCTAATCTTGGTTTGTAGACTTATCTTTCTATTCTTCCAAACTTTTTTTAACTGTGAAAAAACACCCTGAGCCTTAGCTATTCTACTTTTAACATCTTCACTGCTCCCACCATCTTTACTAATAATACTACCACGATAACCTTAACAAAGGTCTTATCGTTATATGGTATACCAGAAAAATACATTAAAGTGATTTGTGCTATGTACGAGAATAATACTGCTGCGGTTAAGGTAGGAAATGAGGTTAGCAACTGGTTTTGCATTAAATCAGGAGTTAAGCAGGGTTGCGTTCTATCCCCCTTTATATGGATCATTTTGATGGACTTCGTCTTAAGGAGCACAGGAAAGACAATTGGAGACCATGGAATCAAGGATTTGTATAATTTGGGCTATATATTTGCACATTTGGGGGGGGGGGTAGGTTCGGGGCACAGTCCAAAATCCTTTACCCCCACCCCCAATGTGCAAATATATAGCCCAACTTATATTATTTTATAAACTAAAGGTTATATTTTATTAGGACTAACCTAACTTCATTTCTTAGGTGTGTTCCGTATTATTAACAACCAAGCATTATTTATAATAATATTCTTTATTATTAATGATATTTGGAACCTACACTATGTATAGCTACAAACTCACCATCAATATTGAAACACCATTTAAAATCCACCATTTCCTAGGAACATTCTAATTCTTAACTAGTAGCAACGGAACAGATGAAAGTAATAATTACTTTTTTCGGAAATGATGACGCGGTACAGATGACAGTGTGACTAATTACATGATAGTAACAAAGCAAGAAAGGGGATGAAAAAGGAAGTATGCTTTTCCGGTTCTCATCAGAGGGCTGAAATTCAAAAGCGGGTAAATGATAACAAAACCCCTTGTCATCTTTTTCCCATGTATGTTTCAAAATCGGACTGGTCTTGAAACATTCTAGCTAGTTTTCGCGCTTTACTAGCTAATGCTGAGACTGTTCCGCCAAGCGGAAGGCTTAGTGCTATTAAATGCAAATATTAGCAAAATGAATGAGCTTTTGCGGGTTCAGGGTGCTAGAATAGGGTTGAAATTTAATGTTAATAAGAACAAGTCGCTAAGACTAGGTTTAAGTAAAGGTGGCGTTAGGTAACGAGACGACCGATCAAGTGGACAGCTACACTTTCTTAGGCAGTATTATTACCAGTATTACTAACAATAGAATAGCCAAGGCCCAGGTTTTTTTAACAGTTGAAAAAAGAAGAATAGGAAGATACATCTGCGAACCAAGATTAGAATATTGGAAGCTACCAAGTATGGTTCTGAAGCGTGGACACTCCCAAGAACAGAGGAGGGGTACTTGACTGATTGACTCTATCAAACAGTATTCTGTACGAAAAATAGGTACTAATGTATTATAGCAACCACGCTCATGAAGTGAAGTTAGGTTAATCATAATGAAATATTCCAAAATATAATGAAAACATAATACTTAATAACAAAATTATGGAAACTACATCAGAGAATTATGGAAAGCAGGCCACCCAGAACGCATTATAATAAATACCTAACATAACCAACTCTATATATTAAATGTTTAAATAAAATGTACCTGCATTGTAGTTTATCTCACACAGGCTAAGCTAATTATCTCCGAGTGCACTCAGAGAAACTGGTTTTACAACAGATCAAAAACAACAGTGTGGTCGCTATAATAGATGAGTACTGAGAATTTTAGTTCAATCCCACTTTCTAAGGCTATAATGAGATAAAGGTAGATGACTGGGATACGTTCTGTGGATAAAAGATGACAGTTGTCAAAGATCGTCCTTGTCGGCCAACTACCTAGGACCAAACGAAGAGCAGGCTATAATGAGATAAAGGTAGATGACTGGGATATGTTCTGTGGATAGTGGATGACAGTTGTCAAAGATCGTCTTTGTCGGCCAACTGCCTAGGACCAAACGAAGAGCAGGCTATAATGAGAAAAAGGTAGATGGCTGGGATACGTTCTGTGGTTAAAAGATGACAGTTGTCAAAGATCGTCCTTCTCGGCCAACTGCCTAGGACCAAACGAAGAGCAGGTCTTCCCCGATTGGGTTGGGAGAATTGCCGTAAGGAAAGATTCAAGGGAAATGAGAGCTTTTTATGACAGTGTAAAGAGGGAGGTTTTGAACAGACTGCGATGGAGGAGGAGCGTGCTTACCTGTGTTGAACTCGGTGGCTTGGCGCGGCAATTGTTAGTAGAAGTGGTAGTAGTGGTAGTATCCACTATTTATAATTCGGCAGCAATTTTACTGAGGTTGATAAATGCTCAGATCACAGTAAGATTTTACTATTAACAAGATTTAGCTAGTGCTAATTTAAGCCAATCATAATTTTTCTAGAATTTTTGACCAATCAGAAAATTATATGAAAAATCTTATTGGCTCAGATTAGCCTTAGTTTCGTTTCGGCATTAGTAAAAACTTAATGTGAGTAGGAAATTCGTGAGTTCCACTAGATTTAATAAAGCCGAAACAGATATCATAATTTTTGTTTTATACAAAAGGATTCATATGAAGATAAAATCAGACGACAATCATAAGGAGAATTCGCCGCCCTTCTTGCATATTATCATATCTGTACAGGGGTAGGGAAACTTTCCGATTTACCCACCTGCCCCACCAAAACATTTCCCAGTCTCGTAAACTGGTCGTAAGAAAACATGTAAAAAGACTATTTTTGTGAAAACATAAAAAATATGTTTTTTTTCAGTCAAAAGATCACTATTTTTTGTGAAAAATATAGACTCGTCTTAAAGAAACGGGTAAAAATATCCTTGATAAAAATTCTGTTTCCAATACCCCCCCCCCTCCCGAAAAAAGCTCTTGATATAGTCACTATCTGCCTAGAACAGGATTTTGATTTTCTTTGATTTTCTAAGTCATTTAAATATTCTTAGAACTCTCAGAATTACATATTAATATTCTGAGAATAATCCTGAGAGTTCTGAACAAGGCCGTATCCATAAGGGGAGGGGGTTACTGGCATTGAATCCCCCAAAATAAGTTTCCGACTTATAAAAACGTAACAAAAGTGCATTTAAACAATTTTGTATGCGTTTTTTTTTAAGTTTTGTTTTTGTAGGCTCCCCCCCAAAATAATTCCCAAGAAAATCTTGGATAACCCCTTGATTCTGAAACTGTATAAGTGACTTTAAACTATATGTTTTGGTTTATTCAACGCAATATTAATAAGAAATACAATTTTTGAAGATAGGATTGTATTTAAGATGCGCTAGAAGTTTTGGGGCGTTTTAACGATCAGATCAATTTTGCCTGTCTAATACAAAGATTAGTTTTATTCGAATGTTTGTGCTTGGTATGAAATGCAAGGGGTACTACAGAGTTATCCCCTTTATGCCCATATTTTTGTGATTTCAATAATTTCAGGAGAATTTTCATACAATTTGCCTGTTTTAGGGTTTGACAAGCCTGGCCTGTGTCATCTCAAATAAATTTCTGCATAAGCATAAGATTTCATGGATGGCATTCAGCATAAGATGGTCTAAGAGAAACAATTCTTAGACAACATTAGCAATAATGGACTCTGGAAAACAGCTGATCAGACAATTAATTTAAATTATGAATTTATGCTATCTAAGCTTTTCATTGAGCTAAAACTTTTAATTACATTTTTCGTATCCCCTTCGGTAAACGTTTATTCATGATTTTTCCTAGGACACAGAGACTTTAATTTCAACATCCAGGTAAATCTTAGGCACCACTGAGGCTTTTGGCCATATTATTTGCTCTACCATAGATAGGCCTGCCATCTAAGCCCCTTTTTCGTAAAATTTCTCTTTTGCTACTTCAACTAAAATCTTCTTGTGGAAGAAAAACTACCCTCAGGCCTTAACGTGACAGAGGTGTACACGCGCATAGAAGGGGAGCTGATCTCTCCGGACTCTTTAATTTCATAATCCAATCTAATGTCTTACACCAATCTTCATGTTATTTACCTTAATTGTTATTGCTCCTACGAAATATAAACCTGCCCTGAAACAGATCCTGGCCTCAATTCCTGCTCCTTACTAGATGTTGCCTTGGTGCTAAATATTGGTGCGAGCTCCTTACAAGACTCAACCCTGGAATTTTACTGTTTTTTACTGATTTATGCTCTGTTTCAGATTTTTAGTTAGTTAAAATAAATAAATTTAATATTAGATTTAATTGTTTAAGCAAGAAACATGAAATTGTTTCTTGACATTCCTGGAAGCATCTGTACTACTTAATAAAAAGGAAAAATTGTTACGGGAAATATTTTTAATGCACAGTTTATTATATTCTCTGAGGCCAACCTGAAGTTTATACATAATAATTTTAGATGATAATAAGCTATACCCTAACTATAGCTAACTATAATCTATAGACCTAAGCTATAGATGTCAAGCCTTGATTTAGTTTAAACGATTTTTTTTTACTGGACCTGTGCCAGTCATAATCAGGTCCAAATTCAAATCTCTTCAAATCTCAGAAATTTGAATTTGAAAGTGATGATGAATGGCACAACTTCCCTGGGAATTATCGTATAAACAAATTCAAGACAAACATCCATAGCTTAGGTAAGCCTATTACCAACTGCCATTTAATGTACAGTGCATTTAATACATAGTGAATATTGTATATTAAAAATATTTCCACAGAGCATCACTTTTTCAGGCAAAATCCTATTTTTCCAGAGTTGGTAAAGACAATTAAGCAGAAAAAGAAGAAAAATATACATCACAGTCTTATCAAAAAGCAACAAAAGATGCTGCAAGAACAAACGTACAAAGCACACAAAGCATGTCATGTATGGTACATTTGTACCTTCCATGGTAAAATGACACAAAAAGTTTTTTTTCACCGTAAAACGTCTTATAAATAGATTTTTCGGTCTCACAAAGTGGTGACTTTTTTTTATTTGAAGTTCCGTTTATATATTCTTAGCTCAATTTCACTGTAGCTATGACTGTTTTTTTAAGTATCACTGATAATACAAAAGCTGCGAATACTTTTCATGTTTACAAACAAACTTACCTCACATCGTCATATAGATCAAATCTGACTGGGCAATTGATAATATTGTTCAAACCCTCCACAAGAAGTCTAACATTGTAATTCCTGAAAAAAAATGCGGCATTGGTCCTGTTTTAACATCTAAAATCGGTAAATTCACTATTTAATTAAATCTAGTCTCTAATATGTATTCTATTTATTTCTATTTTGTCCACTCCTTGACACCAAGTTGTAATTAGAGCAAACCTAGCTCGGATGCAGTAACTACACATGCATGGTTGGACATCAAGGTCTGTGTACAGTCTTTACCTACCAATCATAATTTGTTTCCTTATGTATAAGCAGCCCTGATGGTCAAAAGTGATAACAACTAGAAAATGATGTCTAGATTTAGCAAATATGTGAGCAGAGCTTTACAGAACTCGACTAAGGACAATCCAGGTTAAGGTAGGTTGTCAGTCTTGTTGCTGGTGAGTTAAGGCAGGTGGTCAAATAGGTTTGTCAGTCTTGTTTTCTAATTACTCAGAAAGATGACACAGTAAAACAAATATTTTTGATTCTAGTCCTCTTTTTAGGTAACAAGTTAAATACAGCTACAATAAATGTCGTTTTCACCGTTTCATATTGTAAACTAAAACTTTAGCCCAAATAAAAGCGAAATTGCTGACAAAAAGGTTATAACTTAAACAAGCATTCAATTTGGATACCCCCTGGCCTCCGCCAGTCAGGGGGACCCAAAATGATCATTGGCAGGATGTTAGAGAAGGAGGCGAAGTTGGCGAGGTCTTTTATGGAGGAGCTTTGTTCGATGGCTCAGGACAGGTCGTCGTGGCAAACCAATGTTGCTGCCTTATGCGCCTTCAGGCATGGGAGGACCTAAGTAAGTAAGTAAGCATTCCAAAAATGATTTTTTTTTTTATCGGAAACGTCTAAGTCTCCATTGACAAGCAATAAGGTGATGCATTTAATGCTTAAGCTATGTTAAATATCGATTAATTGGCAAAAATGGCAAGCAATACATTACAAAAAAATTTAAACCAACAATTAACAGTATTTTGGCTGTTTTTTTTTTTGAACTAACAAATATGATAAGCATTAATTGAAATAAGGCTAATAGTTTATAATTTTTTGAACCTTGTTTGAAGGGAGTGGGTATGGATTCGACTACGAGAAAAGTCACTGTGAGTTCTATTTTGTTATTAAACAAAAAAAGAGGGTATTTTATTCAATTTTCACATTTTGAGAGAGAGTCTAAACCTGATCTTAATTTGATATGGCCTCTGGGAAAATCAGCCCAGAAGGGCAATATCAGCGCAGCTAAATGTGCAAGAAGGAAGCTCATGTAAGCAAGGACTTTTTGGTATTGTTCATAGGTAAACGCAAATGGACTTGGTTTCAAGGTCAGGTTTAGGAAAGTTGCCACTTCTCGGTAGGCTTAACATAAATAAGCTCCAAGGAAAGGCGAATATTCACTGTCATGTTATACGAAGCACCTTATGAAGAATCCATTGATAGGCTGGTAACTGTCTTTTTGTAATATTGTTGGTTCATAAAATTTAGTTTTTCAATAAGAAATTGTTTTGACTAAATTTTCATTTCTTATCTAATTGTATCATTAACTGCGTATGTTTTGTACTATAGTTGCATTATAGTTAGTATTGTTCTTGTGTTTTTGTGCTTTGAATTTTAAGTATTATTTTAAGAAAAATCCATGTACTTAGGCCATATTAAGTTTTTCAAAAGAACGTAGACCTCAATTTTTACACGTTAACTTAATGTCAAATTAATAATGAGCAATGCGCTTAGGCCGAACTCCCTATGTTAACTAGGCATCAGCACATCCTTAAGCCAAGATAATTTCGCGTATGGTCATGAATGATAAGTATACAGTGAGCCTTTCCAAATAGAAACCAAAACTCTAAAACCTGGAATCTTTATTATAATATAAACATGCAACAAAGAATTTATTTTTAATGCAGGTTCCGACTATCAAATAGTTCGTGGTAACGAACTGTAGTAAGGAGCGTCCCGGCTCAATAGTAAACGAAACTCTAAAAAACAGTTAAAAATCCCGCTCTTCACGCTAAAGTTTTTTACTGTTTAATAAAGTAGAATTGAGAGAAAAAGTCAAACTTTAGCGTAAAGAGCGGGGCGTTGAGAAGGGAACAGCCTTTTTCATACACGGAGTAATTTCTGTTCGTTTTAAGTTTTAATGTCACTCCTTACTTTCAGTTAAAGAAAACTAGTTTTTTTTTATTTAATAAGATAATTAAGCCAAGTATACCCATCAAAAGCTCCTAGCATAAGAAATCTGCGTATTTTTGAACAAATGAGAAATACCGCTAAAAACGACTGACCTTGATTAAAATTGCAATAATTCAAGTGTTGGTAAATCCTATTCTTCCTAAGCTTTAGATCTCTCTATATATAAAAAAAAAGAAAAACAACTGAGATCGATTTTGTTTCAATTTTAAATCAATAATCATCTTTCAGAGCACGAGTGTCGATTTTGAATTACCAGATAGTTTCAACGAGTGTCGATTTTGAATTACCAGGTAGTTTCAATAATTGAAATACCAAAAACATAAACATATCTGCTTTTATTACTGGCTGTGAGATGTTTCTGCGGTGTTTTTACTAAAATGTGCGTTGAGGCATACATAATCAATTGTCTGTTTTTAGTTTTTATATTTCTCTTCTCTGCTAATCTCCTGCCTCAAAAAAAAAACTAAAAAAAAAATTTGGACAGACTGAATTTAGTACTATAAATTTTTATTTTATTTATATTTTATGATTCAAATTTGTTCTGCAATCAAAGATTGGTGAAAATATTCGTGATGAAAATTTGGAATATGGGGATATTCTTTAGAAAAATTGACAATCAGGTTGATAAATTGACATTGAAAGTCAGGTTTGTCAAGCGAAAAGATTTTTGAACATAGCCGCCGATTAGTTTTGCTTTGTTCTGATAGTGTCTTCTTTAGGCAAGACTTGGAACTGAAATGGCGTTTTCAGGTCTTTTTAACCTTGGATTTTTTTGAAAAATAACCAAAAATATTTTAACAATGTAGGCTACTTAAATATTTTAAACTCAACTTTGACATTTCATTCAGTTCAACTTTTAACTTTAAAGTTGACCTTTCATTCTTAAAGTAAAAGTACTTTCTAGGAGATAAAGTTTCAAAATCAAACATTGACAGAGATAAATATGTATAACGACTAACCATAGATTAACGAATCATTATTTATTACATTTATCTCAGATTTCTGGAATACAGATTTTCTAATACTCCAATATTTTACAAATAATGTTGAAAGAAAAAGAAGAGAAATCTGACAGAAAAATCTAGTGATCATATTGGTACAAGGACTCAATGCACAATTTTAAAGAAACACTGCAATTGCAAAAAATAATGGCAAATATTTCCGAGAAATATAGTATTCCCCTAAGACATTTTGAAAAATACTGGCCCCGCGTGGTAACGACTATATGTTTTTTAGCCCGATACCTTATCTCAATGAGTCAATTTTAGCCAGATGATGAATTTCATAACATTTTGGTCGATATTTTTTTTTTACTTTTATTTACATAATAAACAAAAATTATAAACTATTGCAGATATAGATCACTACGCTAGGGAAAAATTTTATTTTTGCTTACGCGTAGCAATTAACTACATAAACATTCCTAAAGACATCCTAAATTAAAAATAATAACCAAAAAAACCTGCATAAATGTTCCTATAAGCATCCTACACTAATTAAAATAATAATGAAAGGAAAAAAAGAAAAAAGACAATCACCTTCTCTCAAACACCCCCCAGGGTAACAACCCTCACCCGAATACAACTCCCTCCACTCCAACCCCTTCAACCCGCCCCAGAAAGTAACGTGATAAGTGAAAGTCAGGCTTTTGTAACATTGTTTTTGTGTTAGAGTGTTTTGTTTTAGTTTTGTGTTTAATTTTAGAAGAACCGAGATAAAAGAGTCAAACCTTAACGTATAAAGCAGGAAGTTTAGTCACATGACAACAACTGTCAAGGAATTCTTTTTTTTTTTTGCTTTCTTTTAGGATTGCAAAATACTTTTTCCTTCAAACTCAACAATTGTTGTTATTCCCAAATCAGTGTTGACGGTAATTTTTTCCATACTTGACAGTTCTGTTTAAAATACATTTTGTAGTTTTCTGGTTGCTTTGGTCTGAGGTTCTTTCTTTACTTGGCTCTACTAATGTAACGGTGATAACAAAATATTTGCAATGCAAATGAAAATTTTTAACCAAAGCACCTTTGATTAAAAATAAAGATAGAATGTAAAATAAAAATAAACCAGTCACAATTTCTAATTATTATTGAAAATCTATTAAAGAGTAATTAGAAATAAGCGTTTACTTTTTCTTGAAAAAAAAAAAAAAATCTTCAGTTCTCATTCTTATTTTTAAATCAGCCTATAGGAAATAGTTTCCTATTATATATCCGTCGTTAGGTGAAAGCGAAGAGGTTGGAGAGATAATAGTCTTGTTGAGGAAAAAGCCCATTAAGTGAAATGGTTTGGTGGTCGTAAACAACAACAAGAAACTAGAACTTCGGTTACAAGACTCCGACTCCGTGGAGTGTTGCAAGAACTAGGAACAAGGGATCACAGTTGCGGAGCATCAAATAAAACTACATTTAAAGGAAAACAGATTTGTGTGTTTCCGTATTACATTTGATGATGCGTCATGATTGCTGTAATTTTTATTCGCCAGGTGAGCGTGCAATCAAACTTCTGAAATAAGTTCTTCTTCTGAAGTTCAAACTTGTGAATATGTTTGTGATAAGTTCTATGTATGTACCCGTGTTGTTTTTATTTTCATGTAGACAAGGACTATGTATTATCTACTACGTTCATGAAAGTCTGTAAAACAGTTCCTTATGTAAGCTTTACTTCTTAGTAAATAGTCCATTTTTGGATATAGAAGAGTGCATGTCTTCTTGCTTACTTTTCATGGTACGAAATGTCTATATTGTAATAAACATTAAAATCAAAAATTTTAGGAAAGAATAAAAAAAACCGGAGCTTTTGTGTTTCGAAGTCAGGATTTACGGTATTATTTCCCAAAAATATATGAAAGATATGAAAATTTTTCTTAGATTTTGAAGAAATAAAATGAGTTTCTGTAAGTAGTCAATGTTTTTTTTTTTTATTTCTAGAAAGGTAAAGCTTCAAATCTAGGACCTTTTACTTTGAAAAAATGTATGGAATTCACAGAATGGAAACTTCAAATCAGAACCATTTTCTGAAGCAATTTTATTTCTAGAAAAGCAATTTCAACTCCAGTTCTTCAAAGATTTATACATATTTTTCTGCACTGGAAAAAATATCCTAGCTTTCCTAGAAAAAAATTATCTCTAGGATATGAAACGAAAATGATCCGTCATGACAACTTCGGAAATTGTTTCTGTGTAAACGAAGGAATTTCATGTGTAAGAAGATTCATGTCATCTTGCGTGCTTTTTACCCTAAAATGGGAAACTAAAAACGGAATATTGCGTTTGAGATTGATTTTTCCAAAAAATTTCTCAAGAAATCTAGGAGAGACACATCTTTTCGTTCTCCGGTTTTTAGAGATTTAATTTAATGTGCTGCGAGATTACGATATAACATTTTTTAGACAAAGTTTACTTTCCCAGATAAGACAGTTTTGTTTCGATACCATGTATTGAGGAAAAAAACTTTTATTATTATTTTTTTGCTGGGAAATCACTGGGAATTCCACAAACTCCTCTCGAACTTTTCTCTCCTGTTTAATAAAGCCCATACTCAGGAAAATTTCAAGCATGCATAACTTACCACTTCGGAGCTACCGACCGTAAAAGCAGTAATATGAAAGCAGAAAAAAAAAAACAGATGTGATAGCAACAGCGTTGCTCCGCGACACAATAACCAAAACACTAGATTACGAATGTTGCGCTAAAATCCCATGAAGCAGGGTATTATAACGTACCTGGTATATTCCTTGACCAGCTCGGTGAATGTCTCTCTATCCTTTGAACTGTCTATTAATGGTAGAGCCTGAAATACAAATCGGTGTGAACGACAATAGGGATGAGTAAGTAGATTGTATAACTTCCGGACATAGTCCTAAAAATATCATGATCTTCATGATGTATCTGTGATTTCCAAATTTTTTTTAATTTATAGTTGATATTTTTACGAACCGTAATCTCTGGAAAGCGTTTGCGTGTTTGTTTCTAATGGTTTAGTCGTGTTCTTCTTGATGTTTGTTCCACACATATCAAGGGAATCATCCCTCTCACAAGAACAAAAATCAAAAGTTGTACAACAACAAAAAAACAAACATAAAAAGAACCATCTTTAAGGAATAAATCTCTAGAGTTGGTCTAGTCAAAAGAAGAAAAAGGGGCACGGTTCTTATAGCTGTCGAGCATCTATAGCTCATTGTATCCATGCATCGATATAGGAATAAAATTTATCTGCGCATCCAACACAATTCCAACACTTCACCCCGATTCAAACACTGCGCAAATTACGTGCGCTGAGGAGTTTAGCTCCATGACCAAACGTTTCACTTCTAATCTCGCCAAGAAAATAGTTTATTGGGCCGTCTTAATTCTAAAAGATATACCATGCCAAGTTAGAGTAAGCGAGCCAATAGATCATCAAGAAATTCATTTTAGAGAGAGGGAATACTATAGTGAGGAGGCAATTAAAAAACCAACGCAAATAACAACAAATTTTTGTGGAAAATATATGATATGGGAAAACTTGTCAGATTCTTTCTTTTCTTTATGGGGAGATCTTTCATATCTCTCTTATCTTCCCTCGCATACCTCAAGAAAGATGCTTTGTGTTTGGCTCTATTCAGTGTCATTCCTTCCAACAATGGCTCTTTAGACATTAAGTAGGATATATTCTTTTAAGACTTCAGACTTATGTCGTGCTTCGTGCATATTTTCCTCGTTCGAGGAGCGAAGGAAGGGGGTCAAACCGTCATATTGATGGCTTTGAAGGAATCCATACAAATACAACATGTCGTGAAGGTTCCCATAACAATACAAGGTAAACCTTAATTCAACTAATAGCCTTACAGATATCAATAGTATCTGAATACTTATTTTGGATAATCAGTTTGATTATAAAGGAAAAAAGAAAATCAGACTCGATGGTATATTGAAGTATAGAGGTCCAAATTTTATGCTTTCTGTCCACATAAAATTCAACCTGCGCAAAAAAAAAAAAAATCACAGAAAAACTCAACCTCGTAAGTTTCAACCGGCAAATATTACAACTTGGTAAAACTTTTTTCAGCGAAACAAAACCTAAGCAAAAGTTAAATACGCACATATTTCAACCCTGCCAAAATTAGGCTCCATAAGATACCCAATGCATTTTTTTCAAAATCTGAAGGGAAAATCATGAAGGAAAAGGCTAGGGAGCGCAGCTTCCCACCTCATTGCAACCGCTGCACTTTCTAAATTCCAATCACGTTAAAAAATCCCTACTCAACTAAGTTGGTGGACTGCATTTTCATTACCGTGTTTAAGGGATTTGTCGGAGAATATTTTCTGGTGGTCATTTGGTATTTAGGAAGCTGTGTTTTTCTTTCTTAAATAATAAACTAATTGAATTATCATTGTAAATATATTAATTAATTGATTTTGTTTTGTAGAGAATTATACATTCTTTACTGAGCTGCCTGTAGCTATAATAAAATCGTGTTACTTTTAGAACACCATTTCTTGCAAATTTTGAATTTTATAGACGTAAATTTATTGTTGATGTCCAAAATAAGAACTCAAAATCTGTGTTTTGCTACTTACGAAAGGGAGGTGAGCCTATGGGCCTGTACCTGCAGTTGTAAAATTGAGTTTTATTACAGTTTTACGCATTTCCAGCGCAATGTTCCCTTTTGCCAAGTTTTTACACTCTTTTGTAAAACTTCCATGCTATGTCTCATGTACTTAACGAACGGGCTTCTTGCCCATAAAGTTAGCTTTATGATTTTTTGTGTAGTTTTTTTTTTCTTGAAATGTATTTTTTTTTTCCATGGAATTTACCTAAGCTGAAAACCTTTGCGCATGCACGGGATAAGTGCAAACACAAATTGTATTTCAGGTTAAATTTTGCAGCCTCGTCTTAGATCTCCCGTTCAACATGTTGAGATAGAAAAGAAATACGGAGTTTTTAACTCATATCTTTTTTGCAATATTGAAACTACCCCCCCCCTATTTAGAAATATCTTTAGATACACCCATTAAATATCTTTGGATACCGAGTACCTAAATAGGCATACAATAGTCAAGAAAATAATGCAATTTTTAATGCGCAAGTATGTCAAATCCAATACGAAAGTAAAACAGTTCAAAATAGGGATGATACCTTTTTATTGACAGTGAAATATAAAATTATTTAACTGGATATTTCGAACACATACTGTTTTACTTTCGTCATGGAAAGGCAGTGTGGTCTTCGAAGTTATCTACGTCAAATCCAATATAATTTTCAGTTCAAAATCCTTATAATATAGATCTACCACTGTTAGAAAACGACTATTTCTTTTTTCCTATTGCTACTGTTTGATTGCGAAAACGACCGTCTGAGGTAATTAATAGAATATTAATTAATATCTTGCGTAGACTAACACGAGCTTTACAGTTTCTATTTAGGAGAATGATATTATTAGAAGATTTATTTGTGATAATTTCATAGTATTGCTCACACGACTCCTCATTTACTAGTATACTCCTTTTGAAGGTTCTTCTGGCTGTCGAGAAGAATGCCATACGGTTTATGGATATGCCAAGCTCAATCTGTATTGAGACACAGTATGCAGCTACAAGCTGCATATGCATATGCTGCATCTGCATCGCTGCATTGTGGCATCCGTAAAGTTGAATATAACACACCCTTTGTCAGCCGTTGCAATAAGAATTTTCTAAATTTACAGCTGCCATCATGGAGGCTCATCACACAAGGACTTAGGTGATTTTATAGTCTTTACTGATTTTAACCATTTAATACTTCATCTTCAATTGATACATAATACATTAGGAATAGTAACAATAATAATAAATAATAATAATAATAATAATAATAATAATAATAACAATAATAATAATAATAATAATAATAAAATAATAATAATAATAATAATAATAATAATAATAATAATAATAATAATAATAATAATAATAATAATAATAATAATAATGATAATAATAATAATAATAATAATAATAATAATAACAATAATAATAATAATAATGATAATAATAATAATAATAATAATAATAATAATAATAATAATAATAATTATAATAATAATAAAAATAATAATAATAATAATAATAATAATAATAATAATAATATGAATAATAATAATAATAATAATAATAATAATAATAATATGAATAATAATAATAATAATAACAATATTAATAATAATAATAATAATAATGACAATATCAATAATAATATGAATAACAATAATTATAATAATGATAATAATGATAACAATAATAGCAATTATAATAATGGCAATAATAATAATAGCAATCATAATAGAAAAACTATATAATTCATTGATTAGGTTTGTTCCAAACTTCTTAATTTCGACTTGGTCATTCTTAGAGATAGTTTATGATCAACTTTCTATGCATAAGATGTTTTTAATTAAAATTGATTATTCTCATTTATAATAATAATAATTATAATTTATTTATAACCTACTGCACAAAACAATGTGAGGATAGTAGAGTAAAAAGAGAGAAAACAGAAAAAAACATCAGAAAAGAAAACGACGCAAGAAAAGAAGAAAAACACATAAGTACAACAAGATCAACAGAACAAACGGATGAGAACAAAGGTACAAAAGTATAACACAATAAGTACACCAAAATCAACAAGGAAAAAAGTCAACAGAACAAATGGATGAGCGCGTGATATGGGGTAAGCCGTCGATATGCTTGTGCCGATAACTTATAATGAATACACATCTTGAAAAAATAAAGTGACAGCACTCCACCTTGACGTACACGACAATGGACTAAAATATTTTTTTGCATGAGTCTCATTTAGTTTTAAACTCAAGTATGCATGACTGTTACACCACTTACAGAAAGAGAATACAAAGCTTGACTATGAACAATACTATCGAACGCCTTAGAAATATCTAACGAACAAAAATGAACTTGGTCATCTCGTTTAGAGGCTTGATGAAGATCATTCGGGAGTACCCTGTGGGCATGTGCACAACTTATTCCTTGCTTGAACCCAAACTGATTTTCTCCATAACATGCGCTCTCATTGATTGACGGAAGTAAAACATATTCAAAAATCTTGCTTAACGTACATGTGACTGTAATGGGGCGATAAGAAGAACAAGCAAAGGCATCTTTTCCACGTTTCAGTATTGATGTAACAGTTCTAGAGAGGGAACTGTCAGGAACTATGGAACTAATTAAACACATTTGAAATAATAATTGCAAATAAAACATCAGTTCTTTTGAATCAGGCTGAATATTTTTAACAAAAATACCATCGATGTCACATGATTTCGATTTGAGCCGCTTCACTGACTTAATGATAAGGTCATACGAAACAGGTAAGAGATGCTTACTATACACAGGATGCAAAGAATGATTTAATTTTGAGAAAATTTGGGAGTAGTGTGACAGCCATCGAGACGAAGAAGTATTACATTGAGTATTATATTCATCAAACTTGGAACTATTTGAAACAATTTTCCAATCTTTCTTATTCTTAGGGAAATTTTTTCCTCTAAGACGGGTTTTTCTGAGATGCTTTTTATAAGCAATATTTGCTGACTGCTTAATATCAAACACTATATCCGAAGGAGGTCTGCCACACGCTACCCAAATTCGAAGCCAAAACTTCGCTTTATTTCTTATAGGTTTAAGCTCTGGGTGAATATTCCACACTGGTTGTCGAGTATTAATGCGATATCGATCAAGAGGCATTGTCACACCTTCCGCTTGCTTCAAACAAGAAACTATTTTTAAATTATAAATATTCAAATAAAGTTTTTTTTTTAATTCGGGAAAGGTGTACTAAGTTGCAAAAGGTGATAAGGCACACGCATAGTAGACAAAAGAGAAGCAAGTTTTGTTAAATGAACGCTCCAATTTGCCTTTTCCCAATTTGATTTTTCGAGGTATTTTTTCTTCTTTGGGGCATTAGCATAAGAAACTGAAGGTAAAGAAAGTGTCAAAGAAATGGGAAGGTGGTCAATGTCGCAGTAATGTTCGTCAACATGAACTAGAGAAGAAACTAGACATGCACTTAATACACAATGATCAATATTTGATGTCGACCTGGTGCGATGCACGTACTTGTAACCTATATCATCTTTGACAACACGGTACGGGCTAGGGAAAATATCCAGAAACGTTTCCAAACGTGGGGAATTGCGTTTAAATCAGTATTAATATCCCCCAAAACAACCCACTGTAGACCGTTTGAACTAATGTCCTTAAGAAACTTCTGCAGCTGTGTGCAAGCTTTCGAATAAGCATTCAGGGATAACACTGTATTTGTGTTACACGGCAAATAACAGTTTACAAGCACAGTATTCCCTTGCCGAACAGCCAAAAAATGTCTATATGAAAAATACTGTACCGGAGATTTTCCAATTAACAAGACAAGACCTAGTTAAAGTTTAATTGAATAGAATGATTTACTTTGTCATTCCTTAATGTTTCTGGTCAGGCAAGTATAAATGAACTCATTTTGGGCAATCAAATCTTACGATTGATCAACGTTGTTGAACTAAGAAAGTAAGTGAACGCTCTGAAAACTATGGAAAATGAGGGAAAAATTTGTAAGGATTAAAATAGTTGGAGGGGAAGAGGAGTGGACCCACATGAGCCCCTTTCAGGGTTGGTTCTAGCCTCTCTTGCACCAGGGTAAAATATTGGTTAGCGTACCCCTGTCTCCCATAAAGATTTTCAGGCCAAATTTTAGCAGAAATTTCATTTATAAACAAAATTATTTAATTAATCAACAAATAATTTTTTTAATTAAATAATTAATATTAATTATTCTAATTTATATTTTCAAAATTATTTATGATCTAATTATTTAATCATCATTATTGGATTATTTTTTTTAAATGATTAATTAATAATTCATTCATTATTTTCATTTATTAGTCGTGTCGTATACTTTATTTTAATAATAATACAATTTCAAAATGTTTATATATGTTATATTATCTATTTAAAATTTTGCGCCCCTAAAATTTTCTTCCCCCTAAAAAGGCCTCTGCCTTCATCCTAAACTCCATTTGCGTTTGTGATCTTTTGACAATTAGGCTGTGTGGTATTCAAGATTGTCTTTTGGCTTCATTATCTACTTTACCGTGAAGATAATTTAAATGCATAGATCCCTCCGTCATTATTTGAATTTACTTTGGAAGTTAGTTGTCAAAGATAAAATTGACGTTTCTCATCCCATTAAAGGGTTTGACAGAAAAAAACTTTCGATTTTGCTCTTAAAGTTTTTGTTCCCTTTATAATAAGAGATTTTGCAACAGGCCTGTGGCTGTAATTTGCAAAAAAAAGGACTACCTAAAGAATGCCTATATAAGGCTACTCATTAATAGTAAACATACAAAAAAACTTGTGTTTTATTCATCTAGATAAGAAAATCACCTTACAAATTAAATTTAGAAAAAACATGAAAATAGCTGACATGAAAGAAAAAATTATGAAAAAGAGCAACTAGCAATTCTTCCTTGTAACACGCGGGATTTGAACCTGCAGACCCATTGTCAATAGGCTCAGTCTAATCCACTGCGCTGTCACAAGGTATTTTCAATTGTTATTTTTGTAAGAATCTCTTCGCTTAGGATTGTAACGATAATAATTCAACTAGTTTTCAAGATGTCAACCAGTGACGTAATTTCTTCAAAAATGCTGAGGGGGAGGGTGCAAGGTTGGAGCCAATTTTCCCAAATCGAGTGAAAATGACATTGAACACTGAAAAATGAGCCATATAATAAAAAAAAGTAAGGACATACTAAAGAAAACTGACCCGTACTGTAGATGCTTGAATTACACAGGCTTATCTTAGTTTTGACAAGATTTTTGGGGAAGCTAAACTTCAGCTGGGGTGGCAAACTAGGCTCTCGGGGTGGGAAGAGGGGGCAAAATGAGGTCTTGGAGGAACAATTGCCCCCCCCCCGCCAAACCCTTGCCCCATAGAAAAATTATGCCACTGGTGTCAGCATCTAACAAATCAGATTATTTTTTATTTAGCCTACACCTTTCGTACACCAAATTTCAGCTGAGGAGAGCCTTCAGTCTAGGGAGGTGAACTGAGGTCTGGGAGGGAAATTTTTTCCCCTGCCCTATTACCAATTAAATCTGGGTGTCAAAATCTAACAAATCAGATTGATTTTCCTGTTCACCTTTCGTACCTGTCACGGGTGCACACAGGGGGGGGGGGTCCAAGACCTCTCTTGAAACCGGGGACTATAAAATAATTATGAGGAAAAAAAGGAAAGAGAGCAGAGTGGGGGAAAACATGGGAAAATTGTGTGTTGGCCAGTGACTGGTTGCCTGTCAATAGTTTTGGTCTTTAATAGAGATAATATGAGTTCTAATTTGCGACTGAGTGACCCTTTCCACAGCTTTCCACAAAAACATTTTCCATAAAATTTGGTTGGAGTAAAAAAGAATCAAATTCTTTATAGTAATGGATGGTAAGCAAATACCAATCCTTATCAATAAAGAAATCTTAAGAACCTAAATACTAGTAAAATTAAATTAAACAATCATCTTTTGATATATATATATATATATATATATATATATATATATATATATATATATATATATATATATATATATATATATATATATATATATATATATATATATATATAAATAATAAATGAAAATAATATTTTCAATTTATCAATTCGGTTTGTTCCAAACTTCTTTTATTTTGACTTCATATTTCTTAGAGAGCTTATGGTCACCTTTCTATGCATAAGATGTTTTTAATTAAAATTAATTATTCTCATTGATGGTCTTCCAATGAACAAGGCTAAACTTACTTAAAGTTTAATTGAATAGAATGATTTAGAATGTAATTACGAAATGCTTATGGTCAGGCACGCACACACGATCTCATTCGGGCATTCAAATCCTATGATGAGATCAACTTTGTCGAATTAAGAGAATAAGTGAATGCTTTGAAAACTAAAATGAGGAAAAAGTTGTAAAGACTAAAAGAACTGGGACGGGGAAGGGGGCGAACCCATATGAGCCCCTTATGATGGCTGTTCTGGCCCCTCTTGCCCTGGGGCAGGATCTTGAGTAGCACCCCCCTGTCTCCTACAAAATTTTCAGTCCTAATTTTAACAAACTCTTCATTTATTAACAAAATTATTTTCAATTAATTAATTGTTAGTTTGTTTGTTATTTATTATTTTAATTTATTTGTTTAAATTGTCATAACGATTTAAGTATTTGATCATCACTATTTATCTATTTTTAATTATTTTGTTCGATTAATTAACTATTGATTTGCTCATTATTTTCGTTTATTAACTGTGCCGTGTACTTTATCTCAATAAAAAAAATATAATAAAAAATGGATGTAATCGTTATATTATTTATTTGAAATCTTTGCACCCCTAATATTTCAGGGCCCAGGGAAAGTTCCCCCTCTGTCCTTCCCCTAAGACCGTCTCTGCCCCCTTGCATGCATATGTGCACAGTTCGAATGTTTGTACAGAATACTCTGGCTTGTAAGTATAGCTTTATACATGTGTGTGTGATCTAGATATGAATCATAGCCCATTAAAACCGTAAAGATCATTTAAATACGCAGTTCCATCATTCTGTCACACTCTGTCAATAAAACTGGGCTTCATGAAAATCTGAAAGTAAACTAATACTTATTACAAGAAGGCATATAGCCAGTCATTAAGCAGATAAATAATCTTTTCTAATCTGTAGACTGACTTGCTTATTCGTTTTTCTTTTCTTTCTCTTGTTTTAATAAAGCTAGTGTCTATCATTTGGAAACTAATTCCAACAATTTAACCGACACATCAATCGCATTTAGATCTGACACGTACACAATAACTTATTTCGGGTAGCATCTCAACGGAAGAAAGAGGTAGAGACGAAACAGAAAGACCTTTGAATATGGGTCTGCTTGTTTCTCAGGTTTATCAACTAGAACAACGAAGCACACCATCTCCATCCACTAGATCCACTTCTTTAGGTACTAATTAAAAAAAATTTCAACAAAACAAGTTTTTGAAAGAAAAGTAAAGAGCTACATTAAGCCAAGAATGAGTAAAAATAAAGTATAAAACAACCACAATTCACTATCAATAAATAAATGAAACTCAAAACGAACCGAAATTACAACTAATAAGAAAGTGAAACTCAAAACGAGCAAAAATTAACACGAGTAGGGCTGATAACACTCATGCCTTTTCAAGAATAGAACAGAATTTGTGCTTTACTGAAAACAAAATATGCTTGAAATGTTCAATGCACAATCTGTATATGCCTAGCGTGTTTTAGTTCAACTCTCCCCTCAACATTCTCTGTAAGGCTCACCTGGAATACCCTGTGTCGTGTCTGAAAGTACAGTTAAAACATGCATACCATTCTCAACAATATTTGCTACCTGTAACCAGTGAACGAATGTCTTATCTTATGGCTATTGTCCTGAGGACTGGGGAAGTTGACATCCCCAATACTGGACCTTTCAACAATGGTGAACAAAATAACTCTCTTAGAATTTCGATCGGATACGTTTTGGGAAATGATCGACTTTGGGGGGGGGGGGCTGATGTCCCTCCATTCACTTTTGACTCATAAAAAGGGCAGCGAAACTTCCGACTTTCAATCAAATGAGCTCCATCCAATCCTAAGTTTATACAACTACCCTTTCCATAAAAACTTAACTTACAACCCTAACTTACAACCATAACTTACATAACTTACAACCCTTGTCCATGGGCTCTGGAGGATTATGTCTACCCTAAAGACATTGTTATATGATTTTTTGGACTATTGGTAACAAAATGGCTATCTCACAATTTCAATTGAATTTGTTTTGGGAAAAGAGAATGTCGGGGAGGGGGTCTAGTTGCTATTTTTAAAGTGAACTTGAAGTACATATTTCAAATCAAATGAGCTTCTTCTAAACTTAACACGACCACCCCTTCCATAAAAACCGTATATGCTCCTGGGGCATAGCTTACAACCCTTACCCCTAGACTCTGGGGGATTCTGTCCAACCCAAAGGGCTTATCATATGATCTTTGGACTATTTTTAAACACATCGCTATCTCAAAAAATTTATCGGATGCATTCGTGGAAAACAAAACGTACAGGGAGGGGGATGACCCTGATCACTTTGACTCTTAAAAAGGAAACTAGAACATCTGATTTCGAACCCAATGAGCCTCCTCCGGACTCTATACAATAACCCTTTCAATAAAAACCTTATATGCTCTTGGAGCATAGCTTCTAATCCTTGCACTGGGAGCTCTTGCGGGGGGGGATCATCCTCAGAGACATACTTTCCAGACCTTTCAACTATGTTGAACAAAATGGCTATCTCAAAATTTTGATTGGACATGTTTTTGGGAATTGATGGGCGTGGAGGGGGGGCTTGTTGCCCTCCAATTATTTTTTTACTATTAGGAAAGGCCCTTTAAATTTCCAATCAAATGAGCCTTGTTGAAATTTCTACGACAACAAATGGCCATCTAAATATTTCTATCAAATGCATTTTCGGAAAGTACGATGTGTAGAGGGAGGAGGTACCTACCCTCGGGTCACTTTGAATCTTAAAAAGGGTACTAGAACTTCTGATTTCCAATCCAGCGAACCCCCTTTCTATAAAAACCTTATAAGGTACAATCCTTGCCCGAGGCGGAGGGGGACGGTTGGTTATCCCCAAAGAAATATTTTCAGTACTTTCTAGCTAAGTTGAACAAAATGGATATTTAAAAGTTTTGTTTGGATGTGTTTGGGGAAATGGTAGGCGTTTGAGGGGGGTTAGTTCCCCTCCAATCACTTTTGACTATTAAAAAGGGCACTAATCCCTTCAATTTCCGATCAAATGAGCCTTTTTCAAATTTTCTGCGACAACAAATGGTCATCAAATAGATAATTTTCAGACCTTTCAATTACGTTGAACAAAATGGCTGTCTTAAGATTTTTATAATATGTGTTTGGGGAAATAGTGGGTGTAAGAGGGGTGCTAGCATACCCTCCCATCCCTTTCGACTATTAAAAAGAGCACTAGACCTTATAAATTCCAACGAATCAGCCGCTTTCGAAGTTTCTACGATAACAAATGGCCATCGTAAAGTTTTTATCTGATGCACTTCGGGAACATATACTGCGTTGAACAAATTGGCGTTGAACTCAAAATTTTGATTTGATGTCTTTGGGGAAATGGTGGACACGGGAGAAGGTTAGTTGTCCTTCAGTCGCTTTTTGGGGGGTAGATTTTGGGAAAATACGAGGTGTAGAGGGGGAATTCGCCCTCCGATCAACCTGAATCCAATGAGCCCCTTCCGAAGGTTATAAGATTACCCTTTGTATATAAACCATATATGCCCCCAGGACATAAATTACGACCCTTACGCTGACGGCTGTAGGGGGGTCGCCATCCTTAAATACACAATAGCCAGACTTTTCAACTGCGTTGAACAAAATGGCTATCTCAAAATTTTGATTGGATGTGTTTGGGGAAATGTAGGGCATGGGAGAGGGGTTAGTTGCCCTCCAATAACTGTCGACTATTAAAAAGAGCACTAGCCCTTTCAATTTCCAATCAAATGAGCCCTTTTTGAAGGTTCTACGACAACTTCTTCGATACGAAGTTCCCTGGTCTAAAACCAAAAAAAAAAATAAACAGTAATATATTGTGCTCACATTGCTCTTTACTTAGGCAGTGCTATTGCACTGCCTATGATATGGAAGTAATACGGACCAGGATAGATACTATCTGGTAAGAAACAGGATTAGAAAGATTATAAGAAAAGCTAAGAGATAAAAAAAATGGAAAAATATTCAGTAAGAACATAATTTCCTTTTCTTGTCAGTTAAAAATTTAGAGGTGCACAACCCGGCTGTCGAAAACCTAACTTAATTTGCCTACATTCAATACTGGTTCTGGTCTCTCCTATGCCCGAGGCAAAATCTGACTAGCACCCCTTCCCATCTCTCAAAACTTTTAGGCCAAATTCTAATAAAATTTCGTTTATTATGAAAAGTTTCATTAATTAACAACATTTTCCATTTATCTAAATCGGATCTTTGTTAGCCTCAGCAAAATTAGTTCTCTCGTTAAGAGCGGTGATGATGATATGATAAAAATAAAATTTCAAATTCAAAAAGCTTATACATACTCCCAACTGAGCCCTCCGCTATATTATAATAAACATGAAATTTAAAAAATTACAAAATGATAATAACCATTAAATTATTTATTCGAAATTTTGTGCCACTAAAATTTCTGAATCTGGGACTCTAGAGTTGTATCCAAGATGTTTTTTTGGGGGGAGGGGGGTATTCAAAAGATTTTTTTTTGGGGGGGGGGGGTACAATATTTTTGGAAAAGAACGCATCAATTTTTTTATTCATTTTGTTACGTTTTTACGTATTGGACACACATTTCGGGGGAAGGGGCTCAAATTTCCTAGCCCCCCTGGATATGGCCTTGAACTCTTCTTCCTACCCCTAAAAATGCCCCTGCCTTGATCCAAAACTCCACTTGCGTTTGTGATCTTTTGACAATTAAGCTTTGTGGTCTTCAGGTTTGTCTTTTGGCTTCATTATCTTCTTGACTCCTTAGGTTTTCATTAAGCCTTAATTCATCTTTGTGCTAACTTCTTTCCCTTTTTTGCACTTGCTTTGGCTTCAATTCAAACTGGATAATACTGTAGATGTAATTAAAGAGTGATTTACTTTGGAAGTTAATTGTCAAAGATAAATTGATGTTTCTCATCTCACTAAACAGTTTAACAGACAAGTTAAAGTGACAGTGAAAACAGAAAAATGAGTCATATAGTAACAAAAAAGGAATGGATATACTAAAGAAAACTGACTCGTTTCTGTGGATGCTTTAAGTATACAGGCTTATCTTAGTTTTGACAAGATTTTTGAAGAAACAAGCTGGGGTGGCAAACTGGGTTTTAGGTAGAGGAAAGGGGGGCAAAATGAGGCCTTGGATGGATACTTGTCCCTCTCCAATCCATAGCAAATCATGCCCTTGGTATCAACATCTAACAAATGAGATTAATTTCAATTTTCTCCTTTTGTACACTAAATTTCAGCTCGGGGGCAGCCTTCGTTCGGGAGGGGGGCAAACTGAAGCCTGGGAGGGAAAGTTGTTCCCTTTGTTCCATCGCAAATTAAGCCCCAGGTGTCAACATCTAACAAATCAGTTACTTTCCTTTTCTACCTTTCATACCTGTCATCGGCACCCACAGGGGGGGGGGGTCCATAGCCCCTCTGAAAATCGGGAACTGTAAAGTAATTATAGGAAACAAAAGCAAAGAGAGCAGAGTGGGGGAAAACATGAAAAAATATGTGTCGGCCAATGGTTGGTTGCCTGCCAATAGGTTTGGCCGTTAATAGAGATAATATGAATTCTAATTTGCGACTGAGTGACCCCTTTCCAATTTTCACAAATATTTCTTGTATAAAATTTGGTTGGAGTAAAAAAGAATCAAATTCTTCATAGTAATAAATGGTAAGTAAATAGCGATCCTTATTAATAAGGAAAGCACAAAAACCTAAATATTGGTAAAATTAAATCAAAGAATCATCTTTTAATGGCGATTCCAAATATTTTTTTGTTTCGAATTTGAAGTTAAGCATCCCTAAAAAAGTTCACATAATTACAGAAAACAGAAGGAAAACAACTTACAAGGGACAATCCCGATAAAAATACGCCGTCAAATTTAGCATGCATGAACATCCATGAATCGATATTTAAAGCCACTATCAGAGACGACGCTACAGCGTTGCCTATAGTAAAGGCCATAAGGCTTCAAGGTGTCTATTATTACTTATTTTTTCCCCAGTGGCATTTTGTATGGATGGGTGATCGCACAAAACTTCGCAGGGGGCTCATTTGACTGAAAATCGGCAGTTCTAGTGCCCTTTTCCAGAGTCAAAAGTGGTCGGACGGGAACTAGCCCCCTCCACGCCCTTTTACCCAAATACACATGATAAAAATTTTGAGATAATTATTTTGTTAAAAAATAGTCCAAAGATCAGATAATAAAACCCTGTAGTCGGCAAAACCCGCAGAGCTTAGGTGCAGGCGTTGGAAGTCACGTCCTGGGGGTATATATGGTTCTTATTTAAGGGGTGTTCGAATAAACTTCGGAGGGGGCTACTGTCATAGGAAATTGAAAGTCCTGGTTCACTTTTTAAGAGTGAAAGCACAAAGGAGATAACTAGCCCTCCTCCACGCTCTTTTCCCCCGAAGCCATCTGATAAAAATTTTGAGATAGCCATTTGTTAAAATTAGCTCAAACATCAGGTAAAGAAAACTCAGGGGTTGACAAAGCCCAGAGCCATGGGGCAGGCGTTTTAAGTTATGCCCCGGGGCATATATGGTTCTTATGGAAGGGATGCTCGGTTAAACTTCAGAGGGTGTTTATTTGATAAGCAATTGAAAGTTTTAGTTCACTCTTCAAGAGTAAAAAAAGATCGGAGGGTAGCTAGCTCCCCATGCCTTTTTTCTCCAGACCCATTAAATAAAGATTTCAAGATAGCCATTTAAAAAAATGTTTCAAGGATCAAATTACGAGAACTCCGAGGTGGGCAAAATCCACTGGAGCCTTGGGGCAGGCGTTCTGAGTTATGCCCTGGGGTATGTTTGTTTCTTATGGAAGGAATGCACGATTAAACTTCAGAGGGGGCTCATTCGATAGGAAATCGAAAGTTCTAGTTCAATTTTAAGAGTCAAAAGAGATCGGAGGGCAACCAGCCTCCCCCCACGTCCTTTTATCCCAATCCCATCTTATAAAAATTTTTAAATAGCCATTTTGTCAACAATAGTTCAAAACTCAGATATCAAAAACTCCTAGATCGAAGAAACCTACCAGAGCCCGGGGCAGGCGTTGTGAGTTACATCCTGGGGCCTTATATGATTCTTATGGAAGAGATGCTCTCATGAACTTCAGAGGGGCTCATTTCATAGGAAATTAAAAGTTCTAGTTCACTTTTTATGATTCAAAAGAATCTTAAAAAATTTTGTTTGGTTTGGTTCCCCAAACCAAACTGATAAAAATTTTAACATTCCCATTTTGTTAAAATTAGCTTGAACTTTGAACACCAGATAATAAAAACTCCGAGGTTGAGACAACCCCCCAGAGCCTGGAGACAGGCGTTTTAAGCTGTGCCCTAGGGCATATATGGTTCTTAAGGATGGGATACTCGTATAAAATTCAGAGGGGACTCGTTTGATAGGAAATTGAAAGTTTTGGTTCACTTTTTAAGATTCAAAACAGATCGGAGGGCCACTAGCCCCCCAAGCTATTTTTTCCCTAGAACCATCCGAAAAACTTTGAAATAGCTTTTTTGCTAAAAATAGTTCAAATATTAGATAATACAATTCTGAGGTCGATACAACCCCCAATGCCCGGAGCAGATATTGTAAATTATACTCTGGAACATATATGGTTTATAAGAAATTGGTGCTCGTATAAACTTCAGAGCGGGCTCGGCTCATAGGAACTTGAAAGTTCTAGCTCACTTTTTAAGAGTCATAACAGATTGGAGGGCAACTAGCCTCCCCCCTCCTCATTTGCTTTTTTCCCAAACCCGTCCATTAAAAGTTTTGAGATGGCTATTTTGTTAAAATTAGTTAAACATCAGATGATAAAAACTCTGGAGTTGACACAACCCCTTAGAACCTGGGGTAGGCGTTGTATGTTATACCATGGGAAAATATATGTTTCTTATGGAAGGGGTGGTCATATAAATTTCAGAGGAGCTCATTTGATTGAAAACTGAAAGTACTAGTTCCCTTTTTAAGAGTCAAAGGTGATCATAGGGCAACTAGCCCCCCGTGTCATCTTTCCCCCAAATGTATCCGATCAAATTTTATATATTACTATTTTGTTCAAAATACACCAAGGATCCCAAGACCAGAACATAATTTGCACTTTACTGAAGAAAAAAAAAAAAAAACAACAAAGAAATGATCGTGGATTGTCAGCCTAATATTTGTATACTGATACTTATCCCTTTAAGTTTTGAAATTTTTTGCTGATTAAAATATGAAAGTGAAAATAATTTAAATGTATTCTGTCTTCAACAAAATACAAATTGTAATCTTGGCTTGAGAAGGCATGGGGTTGTCAGCCCTACTCATGTTAATTGTGTTGCGAGAGCAACACCTTGGTTTTGTCCCGTTTTTTTTTTCCTATGCTGCCGATCTCAGCTTATTCCTGGAAACTGGTAAGGGTCTAACTTGTGTGGTTTTTATGGAAAGTGTGGACCTCAGGCCAGATTGATGAATATGACATTATATTTTGGAAAGCTCCGCAGAACTCTTGGCTGGGGCCAAAAAGGATGGTTTTTGCTTGTCCACGAGCCAAAGCCTATGGTGTGCGAAGTGAAGTGGAGTTATGTAGCCTATGTCAGAGAGGAGTATCTGAAGTTGTGCAGGCAAGCTTTCGTTTCATCAAACCATGTTTCTGCTTTCGAGTGGAAAGCTCCGTTCTAGCAGGCAAGTAGGCAGGCACCACTTTCAAATCGAAGATGGATTAAAATCTATAAGTGTTAAATATATGCAGCAGTTACCCGGCCCCACAGCCAATATATCTTCTTTGAGTGATAAATAGAAAAATTTACAGAAGCAAAAATGTGGCATTTTCCCACAGGTCCGGAAGTGCTGCCATCTATTGTTTCTACCCATTTCTGTTCGTGATTTCAGCTGAGTTTATCATTCGGTTTTCCGGACTTGGGATTACGGTAGAGAAATGGTATCAGATGTGCCTAATAAACTTTAAAAGTTCTCTCATTGCTAAAGAAATTGGAGCTTATCCTTTGCTCCTTTCTAAGTGGTGACGTTAGAAAGAAAGTTGGCCTACGGCAAAAAGAATCAACTTTTGAACTAAGACAGATATAATTTTTTTTTTCGACAGCAATCAATAGCTCTTGATGAGCTGATCAAAGTATATCACATCTATTTTTTGGTAGAAAAATTCTTTCATGAGGTATACCAGTTTGAAAGTCTCAAGGGGTTGACAACTTCAGTAGTAAGGTACACTGAAACGAAATCTAGGCTGATACAAATTGTGAGACATATAGAGGACTTGTAAGCAAGAGTCGGCTGTTAGGTAATAATCACCTTCGGCAATGAGGGGTTTGCAACTTTTGCTAGTTGGTGTATCTATTATTTGTTTCCAGTGTAGTTGATGGTAAAGCCAATTTGGTTCCAGTGGTAAGACATGCAGGGGACTTGTAAGTAATACTCTGCTGTTAGGCTACAGTCAACTGTAGCGATGAAAGGTTTGCAACTATGCTAGTTGGAGTACCCATTTATTTGTTAAAGTGAACTTGATGCCTATCACAGGAGAGGGACTTATAAGTAAGAATCGGTTCACTTTGGGCGAGAAACGGCTGTTAGCTCATAATCATCTTCGGCAATGAGGGGTTTGCCACTTTTGCTAGTTGGTGTACCTATTATTTGTTTCCGGTGCATTTGATGGTTAAACTAATTTGGTTCCAGTGTTAAGACATGTAGGGGACTTGTAAGTAATAATCGGCTGTTGGGCTACAATCATGTTCAGCGATTAGGGGTTTTCAACTTTTGCTAGTTGGTGTACCCATTTATTTGTTTCCAGTGAACTTGATGTCTATCACGAGAGGGGCTTGTAAGTAAGAATCTGTTCACTTTGGGATATAAATTTGTACAATTGGTGCACATTGTATTCGATCTCTTTAAATCTGAAAAAGTTAAGTGTTTACGCAACGGGTACAAACGATAACGTAAAACAATGAGGTAGATTCGTAATAATAAGTGTCACCTATGGTATTTTAATCCTGAAAAGTTACGGATAGCTTTATAATACCAACTAGATTATATAATATATTGTTCCAAGTTTCCATCTGTCACGATGTCTACGATTGAAAAGGATAAAGTTCAACTGGCTGCAAGCCAATTTAATCCCTTCTTTCGATACTATTTTGTTGTTGTTTTTTCAACGCTGAGGGATAGCCTTTGATCATGTGATTACTGATCGATAGCGAAGAAACAAAACCAAATTGTTGCTCTCGCAGCACTTTAGTCGGCAAAGTCGGACAAAGGTTGCCGCAACACTTCACGTTGCCCGGGCAACGTAGGTCTAGTTTTTGCTCGTTTTGAGTTTGACTCGGCTGTTAATTATAATTTCTGTTCGTTTTGAGTTTCATTTATTTATTGATGGTGATCTGTGGTAGTTTTGCGTTTGGAAAGTTAATTGACTTTATTTCGACCCATTCTTGGCTAAGTGGAGCTCTTTACTTTTCTTTGAAAAACTTGTTTTGCGGAAAGGTTTTCGAAATTAATTTCTGTTCGTTTTTTATTGACATAGTGTTTATTATTGAAAAAGAAAATAATATTTAACATCTTTTCCGTTTTTTTTCTATAAGAAACCATATAGAAACCATTCTATCTATCTATATATATAAAAACTTGCTGTTGGGGTGGCGCTTCGCGCCACCCCAACACCTAGTTGGTGGGGTGCTTCGCACCCCCCCCCCAAGCCCCCCGCGCGCGTAAGTCGTTACGCGCCATATTAGTTACGCGCCATTGTAGTTGTGTCCCTGTGTCCCACCTGTGAATAGAGATATATACATATATATATATATATATATATATATATATATATATATATATATATATATATATATATATATATATATATATATATATATGTTGCATATAAATAGATTGTCAGGTTTACTGACTCTTGAACATGCAACATATAATTATCCTTGGGAAAAACAATCCGTATTCAGATCTATACCTCATTATTCTAATGATGTGTCTCTGTGTTCCGGTCGTCATTTATATTCCCTGTGTCCCGGTCGTCATTTGTGTCCCGGTGTCCCGGTCTGTAATTTCTATTCGAACAATCCCTGTGTCCCGGTCGTCATTTATATATCCCGCCTGTGCCCCCGGCGTCCCCTTTGTAGTTGTGTCCCTGTGTCCCGGTCGTCATTTATATTCCCTGTTTCTCGGTCGTGATTTGTGTCCGGGTGTCCCAGTCTGTAATTTCTCTTTGAGGTTCCCGGTCGTCATTTATATTCCCTGTGTCCCGGTCGTCATTTGTGTCTCGGTATGTAATTTCATCAGTCGACAAACATGACGTCAGTCGACACACAAACATGACGTCACTCTACACACACACACACAGACAACTTATTTATATATATATATATACTAGCTGTTGGGGTGGCGCTTCGCGCCACCCCAACACCTAGTTGGTGGGGGCGCTTCGCGCCCCCCCCCCAAGCCCCCCCGCGCGCGTAAGTCGTTACGCGCCATAATAGTTACGCGCCATTGTAGTTGTGTCCCTATGTCCCACCTGTGAATATAGATAGATATATATATATATATATATATATATATATATATATATATATATATATATATATATATATATATATATATATGGTTTTAACTACGTAAAACTTGCGAATATACAACATTCTTTGCTGTCCCATTGTCTTTGCATATAAATAGATTGTCAGGTTTACCGACTCTTGAACATGCAACATATAATGGTCCATGGGAAAACAATCTGTATTCAGATCTATACCTCATGATTCTAATGATTGCCCTTGAGCTTTGTTGATGGTGATTGTTAATCGACCATTCCCTGTCCCGGTGTCCCGGTCGTCATTTATATCCCCCTGTTTCCCCCGGTGTCCCCGTTGTAGTTGTGTCCCTGTGTCCCGGTCGTCATTTATATTCCCTGTGTCCCGGTCGTCATTTGTATCCCGGTGTACCGGTCTGTATATACATTCGTTTTTTAGTTTTGTTTTTCTCCTTTATTTTTTTCCTTTTTTTTTCTTTTTTAGTTTATTTAGATTTTTAGATTTTTTAGTTTTTTTATTAGTTTTTAGTTTTTTTTTCTTTTTAGTTTTTTTGTAGTTTTTACCTTCTTTTTAGTTTTGTTAGTTTTTTTTTTTACTTATGTCCTGGTCGTCATTTATACTCCCTGTGTCCCGGTGCTTTGTTGATTGCTAATCGAACATTCCTTTTGTCCTGGTCGCTTTCTCTTTGAGTGTCGTCATTTATTTTTTTCTTTTTTAGTTCTTTTAGTTTTTACCTTTTTTAGTTTTTTTTAGTTTTTTAGATGAAAATTTTTTTTAGTTTTTTAGCTTTTTTATTAGTTTTTAGTTTTTTTTGTAGTTTTTGCCTTTTTTTAGTTTTTTTAGTTTTTTAGCTTTTTTATTTTTTTTATTAGTTTTTAGTTTTTTTTTGTAGTTTTTGCCTTTTTTTAGTTTTTTCAGTTTTGACGTCACCTGATCCAGTTTTTTCAGGTGACGTCACCTGATCCATCCACAGATCCACACACAGACAACTTATTTTTATATATATATATACATATATATATATATATATATATATATATATATATATATATATATATATATATATATATATATATATATATATATATATATATATATATATATATATATAAGATAAGTTGTTTTTCATGAATCTTTTTTAAAGAATTGAGACAAAATTTAAACTTTAGCGTAAAAAACAAGGTATTGAGGAGGGGGTAACCCCCCTCATATACGTAATAATTTCTGTTCGTATTAAGTTATGATGTTTCTCATTATTCTCAGTTGAAAAAACTTTTTTTTATTTCTTATCGTTTTTAAGTAACGCCAGGGTATATGACTCCACCTCCACAGAAAAATCCTCCTCCCCATAGAAATATTATCTGGACAATTCAATCCTGGAGAAAATTTACCCTTAACAATTACCCTTAACATTTCCACGCGTAAAATTAAATCGGTAAAGAGAAAGCAAGACATATAGAGAAATTTCGTGTAGGAATTCTGGCAAATTCACCCAATATAAAATTTCCCCTAAGAATTTCACACCCTGGAAACTTCCCTCTCCACGGAAAATTCTCCCAGCAGAAAATTAGCCCTCCCCTCCCCACCCGAAAAATGTATGCATACTTCCCAATAACAAATAAAACAGTGGGTAAATTTATAACTTAAAAACCTTTCCCCAGGAGCTGTAAGGGTTCATTTTATCTCCAAAGACATAGTTATTGGGTCTTTGAACTACGCTGAGCAAAAAGGCTGTCTCCAAATTTTATTGGAAGATCTTGGTAAAAAAGTGGCGTGGGAGGAGGCCTAGTTGCCCATAAGGATTGAGAACCTAGCAGAAAATTCTGCATCGACTAAGAGAGATGACACCTTCGACTGAAAATCAATAAAATAAGGGAGAAACATTGATTGTAAGGAACTCTGGCGTTTTCGCTGGCTTGCGGACAAGGCCGTATCCAGGGGGGGGGGGGGGCTTAGGGAATTTAACCCCCACTTAGAAATGTTTAATGTTGTAAAAAAAATACATCAAAATACATTTTTGTTGTGATTTTAAAGGACGCAACCACGTCCCTAGACCCCCCCCCACAAAAAAGCCAGATATGGCCTTGCCTTTCAATATTCCCTACCTATTCAAGATTTACGAGACACAGGGCATCTAGCACATGTAAATTTATAGTTTAACTTTCAGCCTTCCTGACGGGCAAAGCAGGGTGTCGAATAAAGAATTATGTTGGATTTGAAAAAGAGCTATTTGTATGTCGCATTTTATTAAGAATTCATATTTGAGAACCGGACTATACTTTCTTATTGGATATCCATGTTTAAAGTTTGCTATACTATAAATACAAAACTGAATAGCTTGTCGCACTAGTGGGGGTAAAATTTTAGTGTGCGGGAACTATTTGAGCTAGGTCAATAAAACTCTCAGGATTACATTCAGAGCCCTGATGATCTCTGAGAAGATACTTTGAAGCACATATTTCTGCCTCTTCTCCTTCCATGGGGTACTCACCTTCGATGATCTTTACTAATTTTTGTGTTACAAAAGTGAACCTTCAAAATAGATACTCTGATGAAAGCAGACGCAAGTAAAGTGATTTTGGCCTCGCATCTTCTCTCCATTTAAACTTACAACGTTTTGCGGATCGTTGGTGTTAGACTTCTAACGTTTTGGTAATAGACCTGTCATGCATGAAGTCTTCTAAGCCCCAGAGATAACAAAAGGGTAGACTTCCCGGGGTATGTGTCTTCTAGGAGTACACTTATGATGATCATACAAAAAATATGATGTTGTCTCTTGACCGAGCCCCCTCCTTCCCAGATTCACGGTTGGCGGGCCATCCACTTAAATTTTATTTAGTGATATGTCCGTAAAATCTGAATATTTTTTGTTACAAGGTCTATGAATTCATCCATGAAGGTAGGCTTTGAAGCAGCAAATAAAGAAAAATAATATTCAATTGTGGTTGGACGACTTCATGTGTTCGAGTTTGCTATTTTAGGTTTCACCAATAGTAGCCTAGGGGTAAGATGAAAAATTATATATGGAAGGCTTTATTGCCCAAAGTTGCAGACCGAAGAGCACCGCGTAATATGGTAATCGCGAGCCATTTCTAAACTAATCTTAGGACAAATAAAAGCGCATGCATGACTTCTACGAAAATTACAGATTACTGTGTAATCCGTATAAATATGCGTTTCTTAGTGGTAGTTATCATCAAAATTTTCCTATGCATGTTAGGCCAAGACACTTGCAGGCTTTTTCGACAATTATCGAAAATTTTCCAAATAATACTCCTCTAATTTGTTCAAACTCCAAGTCAAGAAAATGGGGTTAACGTATACGTGTTGTTTTGTCAACTAACCAAATCATTACCCCTCTTTTCATAGCAGGTGAATATTATGTGTGTAATTTAAATACCCATCACTATGCGTAGGCTTTCTGTACACCTCGAATTCAAAACTAGTGTCATTTTGGTGTATCCCTATATCTAGAAAAGGAAGACTCAGATTCTTCTTAGATTCTTTATTAAGTTCAAGTTTCATATCCACGGAATTAAGCAAATCAAAGAAAGATTCTAGAGAACCTCCCCCATGTTTCCAACAGTTAAAAAATGTCATCTTTGACACGACCCCAGAATTTTGACTTATAAAACTTCGTGAGATAGCCTCTTCTATAAGTTCTTAATGATAAGATCAGCTTCTGCCCGTGAAAGAGGGCACCCATTAGAAACCCATATTTGTGTCTGCAAAAAGTACATCTATAATTGAAACAGCAAGAAGTTTTGTTAAAAAGGATTGCGAGTGACAGAAGTGTCTGGATTGTTAGTGTAAATTTATCAGAGACAACCAGGTTAGCATTAAGCTTCTCCTCCAAAATGAGTTCGGCCTTTTGTGTGACCTAGATTTGTTTCCTTTTTAAAGCAAAATCACTGGAATTTTTAATATACCGTGTTTGAGTCTGAACAAGTGGGCAATAGGCATCTGACAGAAATTTTCCTATCCTTGTTGTATGAGTAAATAATTTCTGAGACCACACTGGCTAATCATGGCAAACACAAAATCGCAAAGAAAAGAAGAACGAGGACAATAAACAGGTAGTTGTCTTCGTTCTTCTTTTCTTTGCGATTTTGTGTTTTGTTGTATGAGAGTTCAATGAAGACAATTGGCAGAAGAGGATTACTGGACTTGTGGATTATAGGAGGACCATAAAAGCGAAGAATCGTGCAGCCCCACGGAGAGTCTTTTAGAAAGCTGATCTGTGATTTCACCTTTTGATTTTAGCTCATTAAGCTCTTTTTGTATTTCTTGAGTTTTTTTTTGTGTGTGTGAATTCGAAAGGTAATTTTTCATATATGTTAGTCATTTAATCTCTCTAACTTTATGATCTTAGTAGACTGAATGTGCTACGACCGTAGGTGTTGCCTTTATCTGCTTTGGTAACAATTCTTGAAATTTGTAACAATTCGGAAAAACTAGTGTATA
Source organism: Artemia franciscana (assembly GCF_032884065.1). Lineage (NCBI taxonomy): Eukaryota > Metazoa > Arthropoda > Branchiopoda > Anostraca > Artemiidae > Artemia > Artemia franciscana. Next base: position 25,756,520 of record NC_088880.1, on the reverse strand, counting down.
TATACATATATTTCTTAGTTTATAGTTTTGTTTTGGCCCAAGGAAAACAGATTAGAGCATAAAGAAAAATAAAGGCTCTCACTTAGCTTCTACTGAATTTCTGTTAATTTTCCTTTCAGTACAAGTTGCACGAGTTAAGGCACAGTTTACCTAGCTACTGGAGAAAGGGTTAAGGCCCATACAAAATAAAGTTTTTATTAATACAGAGATTTAGCTTACGCTAATTTGAACCAATTAGATTTTTCATAGAATTTTGATTGGTCGAAAAATTCTGATTGACTCAAATTAGCACTTGCTAAATCTCAGTATTGGTAAAATCTCATTGTGAATGGACCTTTACATAGTTTAAAGGTCTATCGTTATTTACAGATATGAAAACATAGAATTATGTTTCTAAACATAGAAAGATCTGATCTAAATTTCAATTATAGTAAAATTTTAAAATTACATGTCAATTTAATCTAATCTGAAGGTTCCGTCAGCTAAAACTGAAAAGCTCTGAGTAAGTTCTTTAAAAAAGACATTCAACGGAAAGATACATTTTTGTGCCATTTTTCTAGAATACACCTTCAATGGAAGACGGTAGAAGCCTCTTGGGTACCAGCCTGATCGAAGCTATCATAAAAGTGGAAGTAAACATTATTAAAAGTAAAAACAGAACAAAATGGCCAATATGAAATAAAAACCTAGAAAAGAACATCCAATGTGTAGCAATGAAAAAAAAATTGTGTATTCCGTTTTTACTTTTAATAGTGTTTACTTCCACTTTTATGATAGCTTCGATTCACATCTTTGCATGTGAATCTTTTTTTAAGTTTTATAGAAAAAAGAAGAAAAATTCAATAAATAAATTCATTGGAATATTTAAATTTTAAGAAACGAATCAACTTCAATACAATATTTCTTTGATATCTTGAAATGCTGGAGGGGGTACACCCATTCAAAAATGACAGTTACGGGTAAAAAAGAAGATTTACCTTTTTAAGCAGGTTTTGGACTTGATTATCAACATTTTCTCTAGGCATTTTCAAGTTATTTTTTGTGCAAGATAATAAAAGGAACTAACTGGTCATTCAATAAAAAAAGGAGGAAGGCGTTTATCTACCGATGAATCGAAAACACACATCTTTTCTGATAAGATGAATCTGGTTGTTTGATTGACAGGCATTCTATCTCTGTTATAGAATTTATGACAAGCAAATTTTGTGTTCTATTTATATATGACTTTATATGACATATTTATATATGACAATTCTCTAGAAATTTTATAGATATAATCTGAAAGAGTGCATTCAGCCCAGAAACATAAAGGAGATGTTTTTTTTTTGGTATTGTAAGAGTTTCTCGGCTCCTCGAATGGAATTGTATGCCTACATCTTTCTTGGGCTAAACCTAGGCTTAGCTTATTCACTTCATTACTCGATGGCTGCTCACCAATTCGCTGTCCCCACTTCACCCTTAGGTTAGAAAAGCATAGAGACTTTTATTATAATAAGATTTTGGATTTTGAAGACTTTATTTTTTTTGGAGAAGGGGCTCCCCTCAAAAATAGATCAAATATAGCTCATTATGCTCCTGTTTATGTCTAATATAGTTGTTTAAAATTTTATGATGATTTGTGAAATAATCTTTCCTCCAACAAAATGCATCGAAACACATATTTTCATTTTTTTTTTAAATTACATTTTTCTTTTTTTTCAGGGTGTCTATCTTCCGACATTCCTTTTTTTGCATGAAGAGTTTTGCAATAAATCCATTTTGTCAGTTTCTGAATTTACTAATAATTTTTAATACAAGGTTAAAGGCCACGAAAAGCATGGAAGAGCTGTGATAGCTGAAGATTCAGAGGAAGATATTATTTTAAAAAATATTGATGCTAAATTATTATTAAAGGCTTACAATATGGTATCCCATCGAAATTTTTTTAGAGGAGGGGGTCGAATATATTCAACCATTTTGAAGTTTTGGCCTTGATCTTTAGTTTCATGTCATAATAGTTGTCTATTATATTTTAAATAGAAATTAAAATTTAAAATTTAAATAGTTAGAATATAACTAAGAGTTTATATTTTAAAACTGGTAGATTCTCTTAAATGTGTGTAATACCTTAAAACCTACTGGCTGAAGTCTAATATTTATGTGATGTGCCGGGGAAAAGCCGCTACGCGTCCTCCGTCTCAAAAAGTAAGTTTATAAGTCTATTTCTTCACTTACACTCAAAATAAAGGCGACTTCCCCCAACAACTCTCAATTTCCATGCCTAATGCACAGTCTAAACCCTTTATATTTCTTCAGATGAGGGATGTTTACGGAAAGAGTTGCCATTCTCTTTAAGATTAACTGAAAAGACTTCTAGCGAGAGTTTAGACCAAAGGGTGCACGTTTTAGGTTTCAACCTCCCCCCTTGAACCCCCTCAGTATTTCCACAAAAAAATTTGAAAATATCAAAAACAGCCTGAAAATCCACAAAAATATTGTCGGATCAAATCAAAAGCTGCACAATTGGAATCCCCATTGTCAGATACCCTAACATGGGCGTGGGGTTCATCAGAATAATTTTGTTTTTTATTGGTAATACTGATCCGTCCTTTTTCTAATATGTGTTTTTTTCCGTCACTATTAGCAGGGCACTGGAAAAATGTATAGAGCTATTCAAAAGCTCATTTCAAAAGGAGTTTCGATATCTAGTGTCTTCTGTAATTAACAAACAATAATATTGTAATATAATGAAATTTCCGGCATAGAAGACGACGTCATATCTCGTAGGTTACAACCATTAATGACGTCATATTAAGTTTCTCATGATATACAAAACATTATGACATACAACTACAATGTGACGTCATTAGCAATGACGTCATGTACTAAGTAAAACGAAGCAACTAAGATAATTTTATCATATTTATAGTAAGTAGTTAAATACTAAAGAAAGAAAAATGTCGCAAAAAAGAGATAAACAGCCAAAAACGAATAAATCGGAAACGTTTTGTGGTAAACAAAGACGCAAGAATTACAAAGACAAATCTGAGAAGAGCAGAAAAGCTCCGACAGAGCAAGAGCAAAAACGTGTTTCTAGTCACACTGGCAAGATGTTTGCTACTTCTGAATTAGTTCCTTTATACTTGCCCTTAAGATCTGACAAAGTAGAGTTGACGGATATATCAAGAACACTTAAAGAGACAAAAAAGTGTGTCGGCAAGAATAAGGCTACAAACAAACGTAAAATGGACAATGCAGACACTTTTGTTGAACCTAAAACCAAAAAACCTAACTTTAACCGTTCTGATAATATAAGTATCACAGCTATCACTGGCGAAGATCTCACGCTACGGAAAAAGCAGTCCGGTGAAAAAAGATACAAGAATGACAAAGACAAACCTAGGAAGAGCAAAACAGCCCCGACTGAGAAAGAACGCAAACGCGTTTCTAGTCACACTGGTGAGATGTTAGCTACTTCTGAATTAGTTCCTTTACATAAAAGTAGCCGAGGTATGACTGATGAAGATCTCACTCTATACAAAAATTCGTTTAGCGAAAAAAGATATAAAAATGACGAAGACAGGCCTCGGAAAAACATACAAGAACCAACAAAGCAAGACAGCCAACCTATATCTAGTCAAATTGAAGAAAATTCCATTAAGACTGGACATGTATTCGAATGCGAAATGGGCAATCCAAGTACTTTGGAGGAAGAATACTTGAAGGAAAAAGATCCTAAAAATTATGCAATCGCCTTATGTAGCTGGGGTATGGATGACTTGTTTGAATATGATCATCCACGCCGCACGGCAAACTTATGCATTCCTACCCCCAAAAAATATATTTACGCTAACGTTGTTAGTGAAGATGATACCAGTTTTATTGATAATTACATTCAACCCATTGACGAAGAAGACGTTTCTGAATTTGAAGAATGGGTACGATTCCAGCTGTCGACAGATTTTTAGGCTATAATTTTTAAATTTTATTTTTAAATTTGAATTTTTAGTTTTAATTTTTAACAGATTTTTATTAATGTACTAATCGTATTTTGCTTAGAGACAGTTCACACTTTCAGGAAAATCGTAGAACTAAATTAGAAGAAAAAGCATGTCCTCTTGGCGCTGAAAAGACGAATGAAAGGCTAAATTTTGATTACATTAGACCAGAACACATCGAAAATTAATACATGTTGTCACTTCATGAAGGACTTTTGAATAAAATTATTTATCTTGTTTTCTGAATTTAGTAGCTATTTTTTTTAAATAAGGAAAGGAATCATGGCTTAAAGCCAAGGAAAGTATGGAAGAGCTATGATAATTGAATGTCAGATAAAACAATATTAAAAAAACTTTATTATTGCTGAACTATTATTAAGGGTTTACTACATGGGATCCCGTTAAAGTTTTCTTAGGGGGGGGGTCTAATATCTAAGATATCTGAAGGGGAAAGGCTTGAAAAAATTAAGGTTGTCCATAGTGACACTTAAGTTATCTTAAGTTGTTCTTCTGTACTTACAAAAAAAATAGAGCCATTCTTTTCACATAAAAGTGAAGAACAGCCTTTAAACTTGTTAAATAAAAAACGGGTCTTCAACTGAAAGTAAGGAGAAACAACAATAATTAAAACGAACAGAAACTATTACGTATAAGAGGGAGGCTACGCTCTCGTAAATACCGTGCTCTTTACTCAAAAGTTTTTCTAGAACATTTAAAAAAGCTTATTATTCTAATTAAACGGTCCTTGTGTTGCAGGAGCCGTTCTTAAGAAAATGGGACAAATTGTCAAACTTTAGCGTAAAGAGTAAGGTATTGAGGATGGACCAGCCCCCCTCATACACGTAATAATTTCTGTTCAATTTAAGTTGTGATGTTACTCCTTACTTTCAGTTGAAACCACTTTTTTTCATATTTAGTTTTTGATCGTTTTTAAATAATGCCGGGAAATCCGGCTCCCCCTCCACGGAAAATTCCTCACTCCCCCGAAAAATTGCTCCACGGAGAGTTCTTTCCACGTAAAATACAGTCCCAATTTCTGATTGTTTTTAAAATCATGCTGGAAATCCCCTTCTACGTAGCATTTTTTTTCCCACAAACACCCGTCTCTAGTAGAAAGTTTTCTCCCGCAGAAAATTCCCTCTGGAGAATTTATGCCATGGAAAACTTCTTCAGGGAGAATTTCTCCAGTGGAAAATTCCCTCACTCCTAGGAAAAAACACTCTTGACAACTCCGACTCGGTAAAAATTTCCGCCCGAGCAATTATCCTTAATATTTCCCCATATAAAATTGATTCTACAAGATAAAGTAAGACTAATAACCTTAAATTCGTAAAGGAATTCTGGCAAATTCCCCAGTTGAGAGTTTCCCCTGGAAAGTCCATACCCTCCAACAAAAAATTCTACCCATGGTGAATCCCTCTTCCGAAAGTTTACCTTCCCCCACCCGAAAAATGTGTGCATCTTTCCAAATAACAAATACTATGCGTAAGCAATGGGCTTATTTTTTCACTTAAAGACCTTTCCCCAGGAGATGTGCGGGGTCATGTTATCCCCAAAGGTATAGTTATTGAGTCTTTTAACTATGTTGAACACAACAGCTATCTCAAAACTTTGATCGAACGACTTTGAGGAAAAAAGGGGGATAGAAGGAGGGCTAGTTGCCCTTCAATCTATTTGATCATTTAAAAAGGATACTAGAACTTTTAATTTCGGCTTGAATGAGCCATATCCTGTTATTCTAGGACCCTTGATTCGATGCAATTATCCCTAAAAAAAAAAAAAAAAATAACAAATAAATGCGCATGCGTGATCTTCCTTCTGGCAAAAATATAGAATTCTACATTTTTGCAAATGTGAGCTAGAAACGTCTACAAGCGGGTTCTCGTATAAGCTGAATCTCATGGTGTGATTTTCATCAACATTCCTCAAGATTTTACGGAGTGCTTCTTCCTGTTTCGAAAATCAGGCAAATATTCTTAGGTTCGTAGTTTTTGATGGGTAAGTTCAAACTCAATGTTATATTTGGAATCACCATAACAAGCCGATTTTTTTATATCTCTATTGATATCAAAATTTAGCTTTTTAGAGTTTCGGTTACTATTGTGCCGTGTCACTATGCTTTAATACAACAAAAGTAAATTTTTAAGGAGAAAGAGCGATGGATTGAAAGCAGTGGCAGCAATTGTCATATTTAGTTTAATAGAATTGATTTTTTGAAGTTTTGGCCTTGATTTTTTCTTTCATCCCAGAAAGCATGTTTTGCGTTAGTTCATTATTTCATTTTAACTTTTGTAGTATGTAAATCATAAAAAAGATAATAGTGGATTTAATAGTAGAATGCATTACCTTGCGAAAATTTGGATTTTCCAAACTAGTGGATTTTCCAAGAGTTTATCAATACTGTTAAATGTCCTGGCTTTCCAACAATATTTGTCTGGTTTATCGAGAGAACACCACTACGTCTTTCCCATCAAAAAAAGAAGAAAAGTGCATAAATCTGTTTCCAATTAGAGTCAAAATTCTTCCAAACAAAGGGGACAGCCCCCTAACATCCATGTCTAATATTTAGTCTGTATGCTGCACACTTTTTTTAATTTTTTTTTTGGGGGGGGGGGCGTTTGATGATTGTTTTAAGCAGCTTGTCTATCAGAACTTTCGCTCTAGAGCATTTTAGGCAGGATCAGATTTGCTAATAGGCCTACTAGGCCCGGGCCTAGGGGCGAGCAATTAATTATTACTGAGTGATTTTCTTCTTAATAAATTCTGGACTCATATTATTTACCGTCAAAGTGCCAGGTTCACTCCGCTGCTGCGCTGCCTATTCAAAGCAATGTGATTTTAAATCAGCACAGGAATTCCGTGGTTACATATAAACTGTCAGATGTCTCGAAAGAATGGCAGCCGAGAGTTCAGTATTAGTATTACCACTCTCTTTCATTACTTTTAGCTCATCAGTAGCGTTCTGTTCAGCGCTTCCACTAGCCTCAAATCTTCGGGTATTTCCCTGAAAATCTTGCAAAAACGGAGCGGCAAAAACGCTTGAGCCTAGAAGCGTCACAGTTTTAAATCCGCCCTGATTTTAGGTCTGGTTGAGTTTAAACAAATTTGTGAACCAAAATGGTAGAAGACTGCACCTCGCTGTTATCAGTTGTTTCCAGTATTACATCCCAAATACAATTGGGAAAAGAAAAGTATTCAGTAACCTTCCTTTCCCCCTTCCCCCAAATGGGTCTTTTTGTTGCTGCAAATAGTAAGGAGGGTGGGGGAAAGCTTCTAAATTTCAGATTCAACTCGCTGTTAAACATTATGTAAGAGCACCAGAGTTTCTTTTCCATGTAGTGTTTTTTTTTTTTTTTTAATATTTCTTTTGGTGGCTAACGAATTTAAGGTTTGCATTAAATGAGCGTAAGGTTGATTTTATAAGCCATAAAAAAAAACTAAAAAAGACCCGGAAAAGAAAAATGATTTTTTAAATTGTAGGGCAACACCCCAATTCTTAAAAATTGTGTCTATTTTTCTGATGTTACAGCAGTTTCCACCCATATCTTGATCTTGCCCAATCAATAAAACATTTCAGACTAATGAAAACTTAAGAAAAATGCAGATCAGTGAAACGACAAAGGAAGCGGTAAATTCATAGGCTAATTGCTGTTAGTCCTTGGTATCAAAGCCCATTAATTAAGAAAATTTTTTAGTCTGAAACATGTAGTCCATGGCTGTCCATGCCCAGCATCCGCTTGGCAATTCTAAATTTCTTAGTATTTTCAGAAGTCATGGAAAATACCATGTATAAAAATGGGTTCTTTCGAGGTAGGTGGCATTATTTTCCCCACATATAGAGATTCTAAATGTTCCTCTTAGAAGTTCCTAAGTTGTTTTTAAAAATAACTTTCAAGAAAAACCACAATATCCGAATTGGTATATGATTTTCAAGAAAGCCAATGGTAAAAAAAGAAATAACAGTTTATAAAAAGATAAAAAATTGCTCCAAATGATACTAATGTTTAACGGAACTTTGCCTTCTTCTTCATTGAATTAGTATGGAGACGCTTTAGCATAATTTCATCATCGGAATCCAATACCGGGCCCGGCAGTGGATTGCTGCGGCTGAGTGTGAGTTTAAGCACCAGGTCTCGTATTTTACAACACGACTACAGAAAGAGAATACAAAGATATTAATCTATACAAGAACAATTTTCTAATCGGTTAAATCTAAAGTCTCACTTCAATCTTCAAAGTAATAACATCTATTTTGGATTATTTGAACTATGAAGCTTACTTTCATCCTGAATTATTGCACCTGTTTTGAACTTTACCTGCCATGACATTCATTAATTCATGCTTTGAACTTAATTTAATTCAGGAATGTTTTTTCGCAATATTTTGTTTTGGATTAAATCCCATGAAGCTTGCTAAAATTCAGTGACTGTTATTTCGCAATATTTTGTTTTAGATTAAACTGACCTGGCCTAGATTTAAGCTATCAATTTCCTATTTGGATAATATATGAGTTTCTCGCTGGACTCTGATTTTATTACAATTCAAACTAGTTTCAAGAAAGTGATAATTTCAGGCCTAACTAGTGTGCAGATCGGTAACCCTGGTTCCAATTGCAAATATACCATTTACACCTATATAAGCCTATTGGAACATTTAAGTTTTACTGAAAACAAGCTATGGATAGTTGGGAATCTGTACACTGCCCTGTAATGGAATTTCTGCAAAATAACTGGGAAGAAGGAATTCAAGACGATACTATTATTTAACACGCAATAGGATTTTTGAATACGTTGTTATTGCTCATGCATAAAAATTAATTTTGAGCGAAGGTTGCGCCTAATGATAATTGCCCACGGCGCATTGGCGCAAAAGCTGCTACAAATAATGTAAAAGATATTCTTGACCTTATTAAAAAATTGGACATCGACTCCGATTTACGCTATCAAGTCTCCTATCGAGGTTCCCATTCTGCCCGCTGTGGCTTACTCTAGGCTTTCTATAAATGTTAATCGCGTGGAAAAACTATTCAAGGATGTTGCGACAAAGCTGGATGCTTATGAATGGAATTGCCTGCGACTGCCAAAGCTTTCAATGCCCGACTTGCATGCTACTATTGTTGTGTCGAACATTCCCCCTACTCTCTCAGACCCAATAAATGAAAAGTTGGGATAAATCAGATAAATGGTCGCGAATCCGGTACTAATATACGTCTTACACATAACAAACTACGTCTTTCACATAAAAAACTGATTATCTATGTAGATAAGTCATTTGCCGAAGCTTTCCGTTTGTCAGTAACGGGAGCGATAATTGGTCCTTCTGCGAAAGTGCAAACTAAGAAGTTTTACGGCCTCTTGAAGGGAATTCCAAGTGATTTGGAATTATCTCACCTGATATCCTGCCCTGGTGTTTTTGACGCCTCTAGGCTAGGGAAATCTACTGCGGTAAAACTTGAATTCTCTGATGTAACGTCTAGAGCCCATGCATTCAGATACGGTCTTAAAATAGCGTACGAAAACCTACGTGGTTACCCAGTTCAAGGCGATTCCCCGTTGTTGTAACATTTGCCGATCCCCTGAACATCTCCAGTCGTCTTGTTCCAGTGTAACACCAAAATGTACCCGTCCTCATGTCTCAGATAGAGACTCGCCCTGCAATTTGTCACCTAAGTGTGCAAACTGTGGAGGCAATCAGGTTTCGTTTAGCTTCACATGTCCTAAACTGAAAGCAATTGCAATTCCCAATTTTGCCCCAAAATTAATTAATTTCTGTATCAGTATCAGTCGTGACTTCTTATTTTTACAGGACAAAAAACAACGATCTGACCATTGATGAACTGAACAGTAAGTTTGACATTCACAACAAATACTATTTCTACTTCTGGAAGGCCTTCCGGGGGCGTACGTGCATAGTTCTGGCAGCCTATTGGATATTGATCATGTGGTTTGCTCCCCGTTTATTGCATATTCAACAGTGCACGTCCACGACGATGAGCAGGATAATGATCACCTTCCACTATCGCTCTACTTTTCAATTAGAACATATAGTACAGCCAAGGCAGAATCCCTGCCTTTAAATGGGTTGTTCGGAGTAACTGTAAAAATTCTAATATTCGACCCTGGCCATACTCCTTGGTTCTTTACGTGTACCCTTTCATTTACTCCCACTATGCGTTCGCTCTACAAAAAGCAAATATGAACTGAATCAGTACTACAACCAAATTGTGTGGTGTTCAAAACGTACTGAGAAGGTTACCGTTCCTCATGAGCGAGTGAGAAGAAGTAAAAGTAAACCAATATCGTGTGATCACGAGCTAAAAATCGTGAAGAACAAAGCCAAAATGTAGCGGCGGATATGGATTGATTGTGATTGACCACTATCCCGAAATCTATTTGAAATAAAACAAAAAACTTATGGTTAGATTGATATAAAGGGTTAGATTGTCCTACTAACAAGAATGAATGGGACAAAGTGATTAATTCATCTAAATTAGATAATTCAGCAAGTCTTAATTTACCCCATCTCACCAGCTGCGTGTCTGACCACTATTTAGTTATATTTTCCAAAGTGAGTTATGCAGCGCACGCATTTTACTCAAAATTGGTTGATTCGGTTCTCCTGTCTCCTTTGACACAGGCACAAGTTATACCCGTTTCTGTTGACACTGTAATTGCATCTGTTAAGAAATTGACTTCAAACTCTGTTGATGTTGACCGAATTAGTGTTTATCATTTTAAAGTAAATTGCCCATCTTTGTTTTTTCTATTTACAGTTGCTTTTCCAAATGTGCATTTTTTGTTCTCTTGTTCCTGATAGCTCTTTGTGTGGAACTGCCACTTCCGTTCTTAAACAAGATAAGAGTCCATTGGACTGTTCTTCTTACAGGCCAATCACGGTTGCTAGTAATCTTAGTAAAATCCTTGAATATATCCTACTTCCTTTCATCGATATGAATGCTAATTTCAGGGAAAACCAGCTCAGTTTTCGGTCTGGCATCGGTTGCACCGTGCTCTGGCTTGCCTTCTTAAAGATGCTTCTGCTAAAGGGTATAGTCTTCACATTTGTGCCCTTGTTCTTTCTGAGGCTTTCAATAGTATTGTACACGGTCAAGTTCTTTATTCTCTTTGTAGTAACGGCATTACACTTTCACTTATTTTCTTCTTAAGTTCTGGTATGGTAAATCCTATCTTCGAATTAAAACTAATGGTGTCCTTTCTTCTTTTATAATCGCTGTTCGTCGGGGTGTACGGCATGGCGGAGTGTTATCTCCGAGTATTTTTGGATTTTGTATTTCTAGTATTATTAAGAGTATATCTTCTGTGTTTTGTTGGGTTAATTGATATTTCATACCTTGCTTATCCGGATAATATTCTTCTAATTAACCGGTCTGAAATCAGACTATCGCAGGTGGTTCATAAAGTTTCTTATTCTTTTACTAAAATCGGTCTTTCGCTTAACTTTGGTAAATGTGAGCATCTTTCTTTCAATTTTCCATCCCCTAATAAATCTCAAGTTCTAAAAAATTTCTATCTCTCATGTTGATTCGATGCGGTGGATTGGTATTACACTAGCCAACATTTTTTAAACTTTTCGTGAGTGTGCTGTCCGGGATGCTAGAACAAAGATTTAGATCGGTTACTCTAAAATTGTAGCCAATCGAGGCAAATATAATCGTATTGTCATTGGAAGGCTTTATTCTACTTTTTCAGATCATCCTGTTCTTCACCTTTCTGGGCTTTATCCTATTTTTAAAAATAAGGATTTTAGTGATATTCGAGTGGCCTATTTCCGTTTTTGAAAATATCTTCTCTATCTTCCTCTTTGGTATCGGATTCGTAAAATAATAAATAAGTTTTACCTTCCGAATATTACTGAGAAGTTGACTGGTTTACACGAAAGGCTTTCGTAAATAGCGTATCGGCGTGTCACCTCACCATGGTTTTATCCGTTTATTAATTATTTTTATATAATGTTATTGTTGATTTTCGTTTTTGAATAGCATTTTTTTCAGTGTTTACTCCACTATTTATCTTGTGATGTGAGTGGGTCACAAATAAATATTATTATTATTATAAAACAAACCCCGCCTTCACTATAGCTTATTGAAATCAACTGTAGTAAGCTACATTTACCGCAAGAAGAGTTCGTCTACAAAACTGAGGCCTCTCCTCCAAACCTTTAAAGCTATTTATATTTGGAATTGTTAGTCTAAACGCCAACAAAAACTGAAATATTTTGCATCTGAAAAGGTGAAACGAACATATCAGTAAACATAGGAAATAGTGGTCTACATATATGCAAAGTGTATACAGTTCATCTGATATTTACTTACTTCTTTTTTCGCATGCTGACCAGTGGTCTTCGTTGTGAAAGGTACCCATCTCCTGAATCACGGCTGAGTTTACGGAGTCTCCCGCTGTCCCCCGTTCCCAACCAAATAACCAGCAACACCAAGACTCGAACTGTCGTCCAGACGGACAAAAGGTTTCAAGTCTAACGCACTGTGAGTGTGAGTTTCCGTAAGAAGTCTAACTGATGCGTAATTACAAAATCTTAAATGTGAGATGTAGGATGGAAGACGCTGCAGAGGCATCCATCAGAGATTTTAAGACTGACCTAGCTTGATCCCGCTCTGCTTGCATCACTCTGCCCCCTTTTCAGGACTCATTGAATGAAGGGCAATTTGTCGATCTTTTTATTATTTTTGCCTCTTGCCTTCTGGTTTTATTTGCAAGCATCATTCTATCCATTGGGCAACAATGAGGGGAGGGGGCAGTAGGAGCCTGGTCCCCCTCTTTAGATTTTGAAAAAAAACGCTTTTTACCTATTTTCATTGAAAACGTCTCTAATAGGTATTTTAATTGGAAAAACCAAAAAAAACTGTGACTCCTTTGATATTGAAATGTACGTTTCTACCCCCCCCCCCCAATTTTCACGAATTGATACCACTGTACCTATCTAATTATTATCGATGTTATGTTAATAAAATTCTGCTATTATTATTATTATTATTATTGTTACCTAATGTTTATTACCGGCGATTTATCATTAGCGGCAGAATGGCACAAGAACGAAGAAAAAATGGCACAAAAAGATTATTAGAGATATTAAGTTCACACTCACTCTCACTACTATAGCGTTATGCTCGTTTCATACTAATGCTGAAAAACATGATGTACATTTTTAATCATTGAGAGCTACAGTATTAAATGCTAGTAACCTGACTCACTTTATATTTGATAAACACAACTACCTTAAAAATAACAATTTTAATTTATCCAACACCAGATAACAAGAGACTAATCATACATAAAACAAACAATTAGTATCAGGAGACGACCCTATCCAAATAATATAGGTTAACAGCCAAAAAACAGCGATATCAATCACATAGAGGTAGCTCATTTATATAGGCAAAACGATCCACTTTTAAGTGGAACATTAACAGAATACCTAGGGTATGGCCTTTCTAGGGGGGAGGGGAGAGGTGTCCCCACAACTTGGTTTTAGGCCCTTTGTCCCAAAGTTGTTAAGTATTTGCCGGGGTAAAATAAAGCTGTGTTTGTAAAAGGGACTTAATTTAGAGACCTATTACTGGCCTTATTAAAGACTAGAGAAAAATATACTAAATTTACACTAACATACTCAAGATTCAGTAGTGTTTAGCCTATGTATTTTAGTGTACCAGTTTAGCGTACAAGGGACTTTAGCGCAATATATTAAATCTATGCTCAAGACTCGAACATCGTAAAAGAAATCGAAGTATATAAACTTTTAGATGAAGAAGAAGAAATAATAATGAAGAATTAAACGAATTCAACTGGAATGAATTTAATATTTCACTTTTGAGAGGGATTTACAATAAATGACTCGGTTATATGTGTTATCTCAAAACTAAAAAATAAATAAAATCAATTCAAAAACCAAAATAAAGCAAATATTATCTTGGACGTAGCCACTTAACTTTTCAACTCAACTCTTCTGCACTTTTAACATAAAAGAATATTTTAAATCTTTAAAACTCAACAGTAGATCAAATGATATGGAATGTCCAATTTATTAAAGAAAATTTCTGGCATGGCTAAAACCAAAATTTTGAATCTGTCCCTGGTCCGAAAAAAATCTATCCCAGGCAAGCATCTAGAGCTAGTAACTATAGCCCAAAAAAGAAAACAAAATTTGAACCAAAAACGAAAGCCAAAACAGTAAACATAAAAAGATTTTTGCCTGTTGCAAAAAAAAAAACATAATAAAAAAAAAAATCCTGTCCAGAGAAGTATCTAGATTTAGCCAACCCAAACCCAAAAAAAGATTTTTTGATTTCTGGGAACTTTCAACCTCCCTTCCCCCGTAAAAAACGTTAATAGATTTTTAGCTTTTCGGCCAACGTAGTTTTTTTTATCATAAGCTACTTGAAGACTTTAAATTTTTAAACTTGAATCAATACATTTTACAAGCAGGAGAAAAGAGTTAAATAAAAGATTCCAAAAGAATTGAGAAGTGATGCCAACTGAATCAATATAGGAAAAAAACAGAAGAAAATAATTAAAATTATTTTTCTAAACTGGAACTGAATTTAGTGTAATAAAAATTAATTTAATAGATTTTCATCACCAATTAATCAAGATAGGTTTTAATACAACTATCTTTGAAGTACAGCTGATAAATTAAAATTGAATAAAAAAATTGAAAAAATGAATTAAAATTAATTTAATTTATTTCAATGAGTTCACAGACCATGCATCTCCAGTGCGCAACGATCTCCCCCGCCTTCATCATTAATTTTTAATTATATGAATGGTCGAAAGAGTGAAAATAATTTAATTTAAATTATGAATTTTTGAGGGAGGGGGGTCTTAGGGGAAACTCCTGTAACTTATTCTTGCCCTATATACAGGCATGACATTAAAAATTACATTGTAAAATCTAAATAAAAATGGAAATCCGTGGAATGGTCTGTATCAGCAGCCTTAAAAAATTGGCCCAAGTATTTTTGGCTGACTTTTGAATGTCAACACAAATTTTCATTGCAATCAAATTCGGCAATTTGGCATCAAAGATTTCCAGAAACTACAAATCCGAGGTAGACTTTTACCAAAATCATGTGATACTTTTTTGCTTAAAATTATGTTTAAAAAGTTGGGGCAAAGACCATAAGAGGGAAAACAAGACTTTATTACAAAGAAAATAAGCAAAAGCCTGGAGAACATAGAGAATTTCTACCCGACAAGAAGACGTCATGTCAGGCCAGCATAGTTCACAAAGGGTTAAAGATTTAAAATTTTAGTTTCAAAAACAATAAAAGAAAAAAACTCATATGAACTATCTAAATAAGTCTCTTAATAACGAAAGAATTGTTATTCACTATTAAATAATTTTAATTAATAAAAGAGAACCATTCTAGAAAAGAATCTTAAATTCACACCCTTTTCTTACCTAATTTTTCTATGAAGTACCAAGGACATCGTCATTTAGACATTTTTGCCCCCTGGCTCTTTTTTCGGTCTACCCCCCCCCCCCAAAGGCCGTATATAAGGAGGGGGGTTAGGGTATTTGAAACCCCCAAACCCATCCCACCTCCAAAATGATTATCCGAGCATAAAAACATAACAAAAACGCATAAACATATGCTGATGCGTTGTTTGTGTAGCCCCCCCCCCCGGAACAAAAATAATGGGTATGGCCCTACTTACACCTGAAAACAGGGATTTTCTGCGATTTCTTATTTGATTGTTATTCAAATTTGAAGATTTTTCCATTGCGTAAATTACCTTCTTTGTTGCCACAGTAGAATCATGGGAAGAAACAAGCGGAAACTTTCCTTGTTTATAAACAAGCCAAACCAAATGGTTGCAACACCCAATTAATCCAATTAACCCAATTAATCAAAGAGCTAATCTTCGAGCAATTCAGCAATCAATAAGATGATAGGTTCATATAGGCTTATGGGAAAGTTTAAAAATTAATTAATGACTAATTGCTCTTGACTCGGAAGAAAATAAGGATTTGATTGACAAGTCACTGGTCAACTTAAAGGATAATATAACAGAATAGCCAAATTAATCTTTTTAAAACGATGTTATTGAAGATAGGTCAATTAACTAATAACCTGAAGTTTAATCTTGAATAATTTTAATCACATCCAAGCTAATGCATAGTTTGGATTTAGGGCAGCGTTTGTCTTTTCAATAAGCTACATCATAAGCTACGTCAATAAGGAAAGCTACAGTTTCTTGAGCTCCAGGATATTTTTTTTTTTTTTTTTGGCTGGCTGATTTTTCACACGTTCCTTATTTTCAAAATTGTCTCACAAAAAGCGAGAAAACTACATAACTGAACAGGGGAGTTTTTCTATTTAAAAACTTAGTTTCCAGATTTTCCTAATTTTTAAAGACGTATACGTTCGCGTAAGTTTTCGCTTAACCGGCTACATCAATAAGGAAAGTTAGTTTCTTGAGCTCCAGGATATTTTTTTTGCCAGCTGATTTTTCACACGATCCTTATTTTCAAAATTGTCACCCACAAAGAGAAAAAACTACATAACTGAGCAGGGGAGTATTTCCCGTTAAAAACTTAGTTTCCAGATTTTCCTAATTTTTAAAGACGTATACGTTCACGTAAGTTTTCGCTTAACCAGCTACACCATTAAGGAAAGTTAGTTTCTTGAGCTCCAGGATATTTTTTTTTGCCAGCTGATTTTTCACACGATCCTTATTTTCAAAATTGTCACCCACAAAGAGAAAAAACTACATAACTGAGCAGGGGAGTCTTTCTCGTTAAAAACTTACTTTCCAGATTTTCCTAATTTTTAAAGACGTATACGTTCGCGTAAGTTTTCGCTTAACCAGCTACATCAATAAGGAAAGTTAGTTTCTTGAGCTCCAGGATATTTTTTTTGCCAGCTGATTTTTCACACGATCCTTATTTTCAAAATTGTCACCCACAAAGAGAAAAAACTACATAACTGAGCAGGGGAGTATTTCCCGTTAAAAACTTAGTTTCCAGATTTTCCTAATTTTTAAAGACGTATACGTTCGCGTAAGTTTTCGCTTAACCAGCTACACCATTAAGGAAAGTTAGTTTCTTGAGCTCCAGGATATTTTTTTTTTGCCAGCTGATTTTTCACACGATCCTTATTTTCAAAATTGTCACCCACAAAGAGAAAAAACTACATAACTGAGCAGGGGAGTCTTTCTCGTTAAAAACTTACTTTCCAGATTTTCCTAATTTTTAAAGACGTATACGTTCGCGTAAGTTTTCGCTTAACCAGCTACATCAATAAGGAAAGTTAGTTTCTTGAGCTCCAGGATATTTTTTTTTGCCAGCTGATTTTTCACACGATCCTTATTTTCAAAATTGTCACCCACAAAGAGAAAAAACTACATAACTGAGCAGGGGAGTCTTTCTCGTTAAAAACTTAGTTTCCAGATTTTCCTAATTTTTAAAGACGCATACGTTCGTGTAAGTTTTCGCTTAACCAGCTACATCAATAAGGAAAGCTACAGTTTCTTGAGCTCCAGGATATTTTTATTTTTGCTAGCTGATTTTTCACACGTTCCTTATTTTCAAAATTGTCACCCACAAAGGGAAAAAAACTACATAACTGAACAGGGGAGTCTTTCTCGTTAAAAACTTAGTTTCCAGATTTTCTTAATTTTTTAAGACGTATACGTTCGTGTAAGTTTTCGCTTAACCAGCCCAAAGAATCGAAATTCAGTTTTAGTATCCTTGGTACTTATAACGTTGAAACAGATATACCACTACTAAAATCATTTATTGCATACATGAAACGTGTTTTCCCGGGATCTATAAGATGGTGTAAATTATTTACAATAAAATTATTCAAGGTTCAAGTCTTCCAAAATCAACATATTTTGATTAAGTTATTTCAGAATTTGGCATTATTTACCACATAAAAATGACTGTGATTAAAGATAAATAAGTGATGATGAGTTAAAACAAAACAGGTTTTACTTTAAGCCCAAAGCCCACGGGTTTGGTAAGCCCAAAGCTCTTGAAAACTACAAGAAGTGATAACAACGAAATAAAAACCAATAAATAAAAAAAACTACTGATCACTATCAGCTTGAACAGGAGGGGGGATTGGGCTTTTTGGTAGGGCATCTACAGTAACAGCCGGCGCTCCTCCAGGTACCTCTAGTTTTATTAGAGTTTTAATAAGCTCATTTCTCTCTGTTGGTGACATTTCTTGCACCATGTGAGTCACTGCGTCAAATCGTATCTCTGGCAAGTCCTAAAAGACATAATTAGGTGCTAATGAACCTCAAAATATAAAATCAAACAAAATTATCTAGAATCCTCAACAAATTACTAAATGATATCTTATTGTCGAAAAAAAAAGAATAAAAAAGGGTATCAATAATAAAAAAAATGAATAACTCCCCGCCAATATAAAACAAGATAATTTGCATGACCTAAGAATTCTGTCTAATCTCCGCAAAGACCCGTCCATTATTATAACTATAGTAGATAAAAGCAATTCTTTGGTTGTCATGGATACGACAGATTACGACACAAAAATTTATGCACATCCAAATGACAAAACTACATATAAAACTATAACCGACGATCATACTGATCAGTTTGCTAACAAAATTATAAAAGAATAAAAAGATCTAAAACGAAATGGTAAAATTACTCCACAATTATAGAATAAATTTTTCCCCTGGGCAGCTTTTGTCCAAAATTTTATGTTCTACCAAAATTAAATAAGCAAGGCATTCCTTTAAGGTCCATTGTAGCTTGTACGAAAGCCTCCGCCTCCAAAATTGGAAAATGGTAACGTACAGCCTTCAAACCTTTGCTTTTTCCTCAAAAATCTTACATATGTAATTCGGTTGTTTTAGTTGAAAAACTCAAAAAAATAAATGTTTGAGAAAATACAATCATCAGTAGCTTTGACATTGTGTCTATGTATACAGATATTAATGTAGCAGAATCCGAGCAATTTTTAGTAAATAAAATAAACGAAAAATATGACTTAATAGAAGTTTCAGCAACAGGATTAGATTGCGACGTTTTAGTGACCTTGGCTAAACTTTGTAACAAGTACTCAATGTATTTCCAATTCCGTAATTCCTTCTACCGACAAACAAATGGCTTACCCATGGGTTCGCCTCTCTCCGGGTTACTAACGAATATTTATGTAGAGCATATCGAAAATTGGGCATTAAATTGGTATTTTTTGAAAATATCTTTTGGGGACGTTACATGGACGACGTAATTTCACTTTGGAACTATGGGGAAAATGAACCTAGTTTTTTTTTTTTTAATCACCTTAATACATAGGATAAGAATTTACAGTGTACCTTAGAAACTGAAATTGCGAATAAAATCTCATTCCTAGATATGCTAATTATTCGTAGCTTAGATAAACTAAATTTTGCTATTTACAGAAAACCAATACAAAACAATAGATGTTTATATTTTAAATCAACCCCCCCCCCCACAAATCAGAAGAGCCGTCGTAATATATCTCGTCGATCGTGCACTAAACATTTGTTCTGATTTCTACATCACAGCTGAACTAGACTTTATCAGGGACATACTTTTTGGAAATGGGTATCATCTTTTATCTATTAATAACACAATTAACTGAGACTGAAAAGACATTCCCGTAAAATCAACGATAATTTACCATGTGAGAATCCCGATAAGCCCCAAAACATAATTTACCTCCCATATATCCCAAAAATCACTAGGAATCTTAAAAAAGTATGCTCATAAAATAATCTGTATGTTGTATTTACCAATAATTTGAAAATCATAAATCTCCTAAAGTCTGGTAAAGATAAAACTCCAGTTACTCGCCAAAGAGGTGTCTATGAAATACCATGCGACTGTGACAAATTCTAAGTAGGGAGAACTCACCAGAATTTCAAAAACACCTACAACAGCATAAGGATGATATCACCAAAGCTCTGAATTCTAATATTACTTCTGTTTCTTTTGATTCTGCTTTAAGCAGCCATGTTTTTGAAAATCCTAGCCACAAAATACTTTTTGAAGAATCCGCCATTATTAGCAATGACCTAGGCATAAAACAAGTAGTTCGAGAAGCAATTGAAATCAGACTTACGATTAATAATAATAATAACCTGTCACAAATAGACCTATGAAATCAGCTGCCAAAAAAGCAAGGCTGGCATTAAAAACGGGTTTTTAAGTGATTCTCTTTCATTTCAATGAACTGGCTCGTTTCATCACAATTTATTTATCAGTCCTGGTTGAACTTCGCTAAGGTAAGGATGCCGGGACTGTTTTGAAGAAATTTTTTATTTTAGTTTTATTGATTTTATCCTGTTGTAAGTTTTTTCTTCTAATATATTTTTTTATTGCTGAGGACGGCCCTTGGACATAGGGTCGAAATATTCATTCTAATTTGTTTCCCACTGTCTTGAGAAATTCCCTATTGTTCTTCTTGTTTTTGGTGTTTAAGTTTGGACAGTTAATAACTAAATAAAAATAATTTTAGAGTGTAATACAATTAATTATATAAAAAAAAATATCGCCGTATTTTCAGGGTGTCCTTCCGCCATAAGGCATCCCTTCCACAGTAGAGATAAGGTTACAAAAAAATTAACAAACATAAATTTTGATCACTTAAAAATCCCTACACTTACCATAGATTAGGACCTTGAGGTCCACAAATAACTTTAATTCAACTGTATTCTACAAGGTATATACTCACATGAGTCATAGAGCGCATTTTGGAAAGAACTGAGTCCCTTTTGAGACATCGCAAGTTTTCAACTATAATAGGCTTCGGACAATTTTGATCCAACTGATTCGTCAGCCAATCAACCACATCTTGATTGTTGTCCCATAAATAGGCCTATAAAGTATAATCGAAAAAGGAGTCAATAAATAAGTCTAGACTTAGTCATGGTTGCCAAGGCAAGGGCAATATAGCAAAGCAGCCAATAAAAAGTAGCTAAAATCTAACAAACCTAAGAATCTAATCAAAATCTAACCAGCAAAAGCTAAAATCTAATAAAAAGTAGCTAAAATCTAACAAAAGTAGCCTATAAACGAATTGAAAAAAAGTCGATAATTAAGTCCTGTCTTAGTCATGGATGACAAAGCAAGGGCAATCTAAAAAGACAAGTAGCTTTTAAAAAGTAGCTAAAATCTAAAAAAAAATTGGCTAAAATGTAACAAAAGTAGCTTATAGGATAAAAAAATGCATATAGGATAGAATTGAAAAAGAAGTAGATCATTTAGTCCCGACTAAGTCACGGCTGACATGGCAAGGGCAATCTAACAAAAGCAGCCTATAAAAAGTAACAAAAATACAACAAAAAGAGCCTATAAATATGCCTATAGAATAAAATTGATAAAGAAGTCAATAATTAAGTCTTGACTTAGTCACAGCTGACAAGGCAAGGGCAATCTAACAAAAGCAGCCTATAAAAAGTAGCTAAAATACAAAAAAGTAGCCTATAAATATGCCTATAGAATAGAATTGACAAAGATGTCAATAATTAAGTCCTGACTTAGACATGGCTGAAAAGTCAAGGACAATCTAAGAAAAGTAGCCAATAAATAAAAAACAAAATCGGAAAAGAAGTCAAGAAATAAGCCTTGTCTTATTCATGGCTGACAAAGCAAGGGCAATCTAAAAAAGTAGCGTTTAAAAAGTAGCTAAAACCTAATAAAATGTGGCTAAAATATAACAACGTTAGCCTATAAACATGCCTATAGAATAGACTGACTCAGTCATGGTTGACAAGTCAAGGGCCATCCAAGAAAAGTAGCCAATAAATATAAAACAAAATCGGAAAAGAAGTCAAGAAATAAGCCCTGTCATATTCATGGCTGACAAAGCAAGGGCAATCTAAAAAAGTAGCTAAAACCTAATAAAAAGCGGCTAAAATATAACAAAAGTAGCCTATAAATATGCCAATAGAACACAATTGAAAAAGAAGTCAAAATTAAGTCCTCATGGCTGACAAGCCAAGGGCAATCTAACAAAAATAGTCAATAAATATAAAACAAAATCGGAAACGAAGTCAATAAATAAGTCCTGTCTTATTCGTGGTTGACAAAGCTAGGGCAATCTAAAAAAAAATAGCCTTCAAAAATTAGCTAAAATCTAACTAGATCTAAAACCTACTAAAAATCTAACCAACAGAAACTAGAATATAATAAAAGTACCTAAAATCTAACAAAATTAGCCTATTAATATGCCTATAAAATAAAATTGAAAAAGAAGTCGATAAATAACCCCAGCTTAGTCATGGCTGATAAGGCAAGGGCAATCTAACAAAAGAGGCCTATAAAAAGTACCTAAAATCTCACAAAATATTAGCCTATTAATATGCCTATAAAATAAAATTGAAAAAGGAGTCGATAAATAACTCCCGACTTAGTCATGGCTGACAAAGACAGGGGCAATCTGAAAAAAGTAGCCTATAAAAAGTAGCAAAAATCTAATACAACCTAAAATCTCACCAAGAAAAGCTAAACATAATCTAATGAAAAGTAGCTGAAATCTAACAGAAGTAGCATTCAAATATACGTATAGAATAGAATTGAAAAAGAAGTCAATAATTTAGAATAAAATAATATTGGATTACACGAAGATCGGTCAAGTGGACAACTTCCCAAGGTCGTATTATAAGTAGGACAACGGGTGCAGTGAGCTAGCCAGAACCTAGTGTTTCTTTTTTTTTCACAAGTGAAAAGAGCTTGGAAGAAAAGAAACATAAGTTTACACACTATGGTTAGAATATTGGAAGCTACAGTGATGACAGAAGTGAAGTATCATTCTGAAGCGTGGGCGCTCCGAAAGACGGAGAAGTATCTGATAGATGTATTCCAGAGAAATTGTCAACGGATTGTTTCGGGTACCCGTCTGACTGACCATATTTCAAACAGTAGGCTTTACGAAAAATGTAGCCCAGTCCCACTTTCTATGGCTATAATGAGAGAAAGGTTGTGTTAGGTAGAAAACGTTTTTCGGACAAAGGATTACATATTGCCAAAGAACCTCTTTGTCAGCCGATTATCTAGGGCCAAATGAAAGGGAAATCTCCCTCGAACGAGAGGAAGGATGTCGCAAGGAAATATTTAAGGGAAACTGGAACTTCTTGGAGGGTGTATAGAGGGAGGCTTTGAATAGATTGGAATGGAGGAGGAGCATGCATAGCAAAATTGACCTCAGGGAGCTTGATGCGGCAATGAGTTAGAAGCAGTAGTAAAAATTAAATTGAAAGAAAATGACGATTAAGATACAACTGAGTCATAGCTAATAAAGCAAGGGCAATCTAACATAGTAGCTTATGATAACCGAAAAACTATTTATTGAACGCACGTGATGTTTCAGCATATTTGAAGCTAATCAATGTTTCCGAGCCATCTAAAACATTGAAAAAATATGAAAACTGGAGCTTCAGGCTCCGATTTTGTAACAGTTAAAACTTTAAAGTATATTTACCCTGTTATTTCCGGTCATTTAGTGCATTTATTTAATGAATGTTTTAGGACCAAGTTGTTTTAACTGCGAAGGCTATTCGTCTATATAAAGGCGGGGATAAAAATGTACTAGGAAATTACAGGCCCATTTCTTTATTACCAGTAGTAACCAGACTGTTTGAGAAATTAATAGCGAAAAGAGTGGTTAAATTTTTGGAGAATAAGTCATTTTATAATCCAAATCAATTTGGTTTTCGGAGGGGTTTATCTACTGAGCATGCTATTTTAGTTTTGACAGCTTTTGTGAGTGATGCGTTGGATAATGGTATGAAAGTTGCTTCTGTTTTTCTTGATATTCTAAAAGCTTTTGACTGCGTTGACTATTGCCTCATTATACTGCGTTATATTGACTGCGTTAAACTCATTGCTAAATTAGAAAATTGCGATTTTAGAGAACCATTCCTTGAATTACTGTCCTCGTTTTTAAAAGAAAGAACTCAATATATGCAACTAGGGGATAATGTTTCATCAGTCAGTAATGTTAAATTTGGAATACCTCAAGGATCTGTTCTAGGTCCCCTGTTATTTCTAGTGGTTTTCTTTTTTTTTAAATAAATGATCCATGCAGAGCTTTCAATATGATTTCGTATGATCTTTTTACCCCAACCAGCCGCTGCGACCGAGACCACTGTGGTTACTCAATATGGATATTACTGAAATAGTTGAAATTGGATAATTTATATTACCCAAAGGAAAATAGTAACCGGTTTTAATTTTTTGCTGTTAAATGAATAGTCACTTCTAAAAAGGTAAGTTCCCAATTGCTTAATAAGGTAAAACCTTTTTGAAAAAACTTGGTGTATCAGACTTAAAAAGCATATTTTTTATTATAAGTAACCCAAAAGAGATTGAGAACCTCTAGGTTAGACACCTAGACAAGGCTCATCCTTGTACGAAACACAATATTTGCTATAACTGCCAACGAAATAGGTAGAACATTATTGCACGTTCAAACTAAAATTAGCCAAACATACTTGCCTTTTTATGGCAGAAAATTTCTTTTGATTTTAGACAGCCAAACCGCTGATAGCGCTAGAAATCCTTATTTTATCTCACAGTGCACCAAACCCAAATGGGGTTGTTTTGTTTACTGTTTTGAAACTCTACCACAAACTTCTAATCCTTAGCATCTTTTTCTTGATATTTTTCTAACATTTAATACATCTTTTTCTTAAGATTTTCAACTGGTTTTGCAAAATGTAACCACAAGTAAAGGATGCAATCTGACAACGTTGGGGCTATAAGTTAGTTACCTTCCTAGACTTAATACTTTTTAATACTGACCACCTAATATAAAGAAACTATTGAATATAATGACAAAGATTACAACTACAAAAATGCATTCATGAAATAATTATTTAATGAGCCTTCTTGTAGAATGAAATTCAAAAGTAGGATGAATGGACCGAATAACAAAGAAACAAAGAAATAGTAAAAGAAACAGAAAAAGGAAGGTGAAAGAAAGAATAGAAAAAATCATCTACCTGAGAAAATTAGGGGGATATAGAGAAGAATTATTTCTGTTGTGATTGGTTTAAAGGGTTTTCCTCACGGAAAAATTGTGGTCTTGAAATACCATTCATCCTCACTTCAGACCCTATTTCTCTTTTTTTTGAAAAGAAACCTCAAATAACCCCCCGTTTTTGCCACACCCCCAGCTGGCATAGATTGCAAATTCAGTAGGTCGATAGATGTTAGACTATTTACCAAATTTCGGAGAGAGCGGGGGGATGGGGTTCAAATCCTGTACCATACCCCCCCCCCCCCGGATACGACCTTGAATTTATTAGTTATATTAAAGATTTTCAATTTATTAACAAAAATACAACAATCATGGCAACTTAACTATTTATTGATTCTGTTTTTATTAGCTATTTAATTACAATTGTTCTAAAATAAATGACTTGATAAAAGACATCAAAAACTTGTTTATATACATTTTTGTAACCTTTTTATGAGTAAGAAAAATTTCAGTGGGAGGATCAGACCCGGTACCCCCCCCCCCCCCTGATACAACTTTACATTTATTAATTTTATTACACAATACATGAAAAGCAGTAGACTAGTTAAAGTGAAAGGCTTGAACGAGGTTTGACTGCTTACTAGTACAATTGTGGAACTTATAAGTTGGGTATTACAGAATATTTGAATTTATTTCTGTTTTCTGAAGTTATTAAAATTTAAACCCTATATATATATTTTAATTTAATATAATCAAAGTACATTAATTGCAGCAGTTTTAACATAATTATTAATAAACAATTATTGGTGAATTAATACGAAAGTCAAACTTTTATAGAACCGTTCATTGTAGCTTGACTATTGACCAGTATAATTGTGGCAATTTAACGCACGCCCATTTCGTAAACTTACATCTATGGTTCCTTTATCTTCGACAAACCATCTTCTGAGCATCGCTTCTGCTTGTCCCTTGTTTAATTCCGGATTAGCTCTCTGGATCATCTGACAAACTTCGTTTTCACGTAGCTTACGTCTTAGACGCCAATAGAAAAACATTCTTGCGCGACGCCAAGGGATTATATCCTAGAAAACAAAAACTTAGCATTCAGTATATATAGAAATAAGTACCCTGTTTATAAACTGCGACTTCGATTATTACTATTAGCATTACAAAATGAGGGAGGGGGTAAATAATTACTTCCCCAAAATAAATATTATAAAACACAATCTCAATGGGTATTTTCAAAACGACTTCGATAGATAAACCGAGGATTAGATTTTTCGCTTATAACGCGTGGATTTACATTTCGTCTTTTATGTTTTTAAGTTGTATGCTTCTAATAAGTTGATGCGAATTAATGTACATGGGGATTAATCTTCGTCCATTGGCAGCAGATGAATCTGTTTGTGCATCATAATATGGGGATGAGTGGAAAGACCACCCCCGACGAAGTTCATGCCAAGTAGAGAAGTGGCCAAGGAAGACTAGGCGCCTGCAAGACTGGGAACCTTACAGTTAAATATATTTCCAAGGAATATCAATGAACCAAAACACAACAAGATATCCGAACTTGCACGTGCTTCAAGAAGCAAACAAGTCAACTATGCCACGGCGTTTCTGCTTCAAACCTTTCCTAAGCCAGCTTATTTAAATTCCTTCCGTCTTCATAGGGCACGTTGGGAAAATTCATTTTAACAGGGTATGAGCCAGGACTCAATATAACGATCCTTCTAATGCTGCGTTGCATAATTAGTCTAAGTTCACACCAAGCGCAAAGCCAAGTAGAGAGGTAGTCAAAGCATTAAAGTTGCATGTAAGACAGGGAACTTCACGGTTAAATATATTCCCAAGAAACATCGGTGAATCAGGGTAGAAATAAAAAAAATATATAAATCAGTCTATTGCTTTCCTGGTCATCAACAAAATCTCCGCCCTGACACGTGTGTCAAGAAATAGCCAAACCAACTATGCCACAGCATTCCTGGCAGGCCACACGTTTCAGATATATTTCTTTACTAAGCCATTTAAATTATTTTCATCTTCACAGGATACGTAGGATAAATTCCTTTCAACAAGGCTCGACATGGCAGCCCATCTGCATTGCATAATGCAGTGCTGCATTGCATAATTCTGCAATATGTCGATGGTCTAAGTTCAAATATGGCGAAGATAAATGATCAACAAGTCTTGTTTCCTGTTAATAGGAAGATTTAAACCTATTATAAAGCAGGCAATATTAGGATCGATTATATCGGTTGGTGGAATACAAGATCCGTAAAAAAGGGATAAGAAGTAGACTCACACTGTCCATGACGCAGAGAAATACAGTTTGGATATCCTGCACGTTTCTGACACCATGGTTTCAGGTTTGAGTTGCGAGCCAATTTTTCCAAATCAAGTGAAAATGACAGTGAAAATGGAAAATGAGCCATATAGTACCATAAGGGAAAATATACACTAAGGAAAACTAACCCATTTCTCTGGATGCTTTAATTGTACATGCTTGTCTTAGTTTTAACAAGATTGTTTGCAGAAACTAAAGTTCAGCTGGGGTGGGGGGAACTGAGGTCTAGAGGGAGTAGTTGCCCCCCTACCCCGTAGCAAATTATACCCCTGCATTGCTGCAGGCACACCACAAATTCTCGAATGCTTTCGATGATGTCTACTCCCCTGAGATAATTTGCTAATGGGCTATTTGTTGTTGTGGCGGCCAGCCAACGCCGAAGCTCACAAAATGTTTTTAAGATACCGTATTACGGTAAGGCTACTTGATATTTTCTGTGAGTAAACCAAATTTAGAAGTGTTCACGTCTATCAGCAAATTTTGGTATCTATGATGCATGCAAGATTATATAAGATAACAAATAACTCCGAGCAGCTAGCAAAAGCAAAAAAGATGGAGCAAGCGACAGCAAGAATCACATTCATTTGAGGGAGGAAAGCTAAAGCAAAAGGCAAAATTATTTTTAAGATACCGCAACACATTAAGGATACTTGATATTTCTTAAGAGCAAAACAAAGTTTAGAAGTGTCTTAAAGAAATGAAAAAATAAAAATCACCTGGATAACTCCTTTTTCCTGCATCCTCACTGGAGTATCATGACTATCAGCAAATTGAGTTGCCACCTGTCTATACATAGGAGCAAGCAATTTCTCCCTATCATTTAGTTTCCTCTCAAGCTCGGATTTTTCTTGAGGAGTTAAATTGGTTTTAGCCAGTTGCTCACGTATCTTTCTCACAGTTGGATCAAGACGAGCCATTGTCTTAAATAAGTCTTTAAGCTTAAATTTCACTTCAACTGTGCCTTCAGGCTCAAGAACTCCACCCCTAAAACATGGAGCAAATAGTGATTACATTTTTTTAAAATGACTATCAAATAAGATGGCAACCCTGTCAGAAGAATTTCAGGGTATTAAAAAAAAAACAAGATGTCAAATTCAGGCTTGTGTCAGGGTTGCCAATACCTTAGCTTAGTTTTTTAATTATTAATTATTTTAATTGTACTCAGAGTTTTTTAATAATGATTTTGCAGTTTTGTAAATAAATTTAAATGTTTTGGATTAAAATGAATTACAAATTACAATGCAAAAGCCACGGGTGATAAAAAAAATCTTCTAAGCTCAGCATACAAAACATGATAGACAACTCACTTAAACTGTTATAATTAGTTTCTGAAACAAAAGCCAAAATACCCAAAAACAAATGAAGATTTTAAAACGCACTGAAAAAACATTTGAGGCAAAGGAAAAATGTTAATTGCAATTCTAATCCGTGGCGTTTTGCAAAAAGAGCCCAAGTCCCCTTTTTTCCAAAAATGAGTTAAGGGAATGTTCTGAAAGAACTAAAAGAGATTTATCGATTAGTCAATTCAAAATGGGCTTATCTTTAATTCTGAAGGCTATAAATAGTTCCAAAGAATTGTAAGAAAGAGCGCAAGCCCCTTGCTTTCTAAGTATCAAATAATTCAGCAATTTGGATATTTCCAGTGAATTCCAATGGAGAAGTTAACCAAGAATCATTCTTTAATGTATCATATTTCTTAAATTCTGATTTGTGGGAAAGATTTTTTTCACTGTGCGTTTTCATTTTCATTTCGCTGTCCTGTAAAACTAGGAAAACTGGACTTATGCCCTTTTTGCAAAACGCAACGGTATTTTCCACGTAAGAACTATTATAGAATCAATTATTTAGTTCCTGAGTAAACAACAAGTTCAGCTTTATTCCCTATCGTTACTGGCGTTACTAGAAATATAGGTTATGTGACAAAAAACACACTTTGGAAATTTGTTAAGTTTTGTTTTTATGACGAATCAATTTTACTCCCATTATTTAAACCTTATTGCAACTATAGTGTTCTAGTTAATGATGGACAAAAAACTGGATTAATACGCGGTGTGGCAATCCATGAAAGTGTTAAACTAGATTGAATTCAAATGGACTATTAAGGCCTGAAAAAAAATAGTATGGGAAGAAGGGTATTTATCAACGAGTGACTTCAGATCAGCCAAACTTTAAAGTCCATATCAATATCCTAGTCCTTTTTCCAAGCACCTTTTCTAAGCCAAATTCACGAAAAAAAAAACAATAAAATCCAAAAACAATATTGCAACAATAATATCCTAGTTAATGATGGACAAGAAAAGTGGATTAATACGAAGTTTGGCGATCCGTGTGAAATTATTAAACTGGATTGAATTCAAATGGGCTTTTAAGGCTTAAAAAATTGGTATAGAAAGAAAAATATTTATCCGCGAGTGGCTTTGGATCAACCAAACTTTATAGGCCATATCCATATCATAGTCCTTTTTCCAAGCACCTTTTCTAAGCCAAATTCGCGAAAAATACAACAATATCTAAGACTAATATTGCAACAATAATATTCTGGCTAATGCTGGACATGAAAAGTGGATTTATTATGGACAGTAGGTCACTCTTTAGTACTGATGACTTAAAACTAAGATAGCTTAAGTATACTTTAAGGATAAACTTTAAGATACTTAAGGACTTAACGAACAATCATTATGTACTTTGCCCCGACTCTGAATACTGTACTTGGCCCATCTGTATAATGCCATGGCACTACCCCATTATCTGTATTTAAGTCCCTTTTGGAGGATATTCCAAAAGGAAGATAAGAAAGAATTGCGGTCTACATATTATAAATATGCGAAGTACCTCTTACGGCTTCCACCATGGACAAATAACCGTATTGTGACAAGTCGGTATGGGATTATCGACCCTAATGAAGCGATAATAGCCCAGATCGCCAGATATAACTCTAATATTGTTACTCAATCCTTGGGCAATAATTTTGAGGCAATAGGTTTTGTTTTTTGTAGTTAGATATCCATTTGTTCTTTATTTTTCTTGTGTTTGTGTATTCTTTTGTAGTGTATTTTTTGCTTTTTTATCTTATACTCCATCTGTTTCTTTTGATGGGAAATAAATATATACATACATACATACATTTCCGTATCTTCTTCATTGATAGGTACATCAGCTATAACTCAAGAACCTCCGCGTAATTCATCATCCACATAATCCGCGAAATTCATCCGCGTAATTGCTTATATGAGTAGTGACGGCCCTCTGCTTTTAAAATGAAATATAGCCACTACTCCTTTATTCCTGTATGTAGATAAATACGGGATGTTCGTATTCTCGAGTGTTATTAACCAGCGTTTACTAAAGGATGTTTAAGCATATTCACGGATAGATTTAGGTATACTTAAAACTAATATAGCTTAAGTATACTTTAAGGATAACCTTTAAGATGCTTAACGACTTAACGAACAATAACGATATACGCCTCGACTATAGCTTGCATAGTCGATATGGATAGCACTGGATTGCATCAACTACAACCCAAGCACCTCCCCATAATTCACCAAAGGGGGGTACGTAAACATAATATGGGCCGTTTGTATTCTCGAAGGTTATCAATCTACGGACATTTAAGGATGCTTAAGCATATTTAAGGATAACTTTAAGTATACTTACAACTAAGATAACTTAAGTATATTTTAAGGATATAACTTGAGGACATTTAATGAACAACAACAATACACTTTACCTTGACTCTGGATCAGCATACATTTCCATATAATCTTCATTAATAGTTGCATCAATGACAACCCAAGCACCACCTCGTAATTCGCCAAAAGGGGGTATGTAAACAAATATGGGTTGTTTGTAATCTCGAAGGTTATCAACTATATACGCACCAAATTTGACAACCTGATCGTACATATCTACGACGACAAAAATAAGAATCATGTGAATTAAAAAAATAAATCAAAAAAGGTGAATTAATCGGGAACTCATTGAAATCCTATAAAAAATGGCAAATTAAATAAAAAGTGGGAAATAAAGTAAGAATGTTTACATTTCTGGCCGCATAAGGCACAAAAGGGGCAGAGCAGTGATGGTTTTTTGCCCATAAGGCAGTTTCACCTAAGAAGGTAGAATGTCGTGGTTTTGTATGGACACTACTAACGTCACGCAGGGAAAAAGCGAGAGAAATTAGTGCAAAATATATATTTGCACGCTTTTAATACGGTTCAATTTCCTTTACCATACGCATAAAGCACCTTTATTAGGACACCTTAAAAAAAAAATTTGAGTGTTTTTTAAGGTGACGTATGAGACTTAAAAACTCCTCAAAGGTCTCAGACGAGGAAGTGTCGATTATTAAAAGGACAACCATGCTGGAAATGGTAAAATTAAATCATCTTAAAAATTAAATTAAATCAAAAAATAAATCATCAGAAAAAATTCAAAAATGGAGAAAAACAAGAAAATAACTATGGAATAACAGATAGTTGACTGTCTTGAAAAAGATCCAAGAAAAAAAGTACTTGTATTTAGATAGAACTAGCAAATACCTAGATACTAAAACAATCAACATCGGAATATCAGAGTCCAAAACATTAAAAACTATAAACGCCAAAAATGCTAAAGACATCGGAGTCCGATGGTTAATATCCATTCAATATATTGCAAAGCTAGTAGGTAATGCATTTGCAGAATTTCTAATTTGTATTATGTTTTCTTATAAGGTAATAAGAGATCAAATTTTGGGTCGAATTGGTAGGGGCAATTTTAAGCTCCAATCGCAAGATACATAATAAAACTGACTTTATGGGACACTCTTTGATTGTTAGTGCCTTTGATTGTGCTCTTTTGATTGTTTTTTTTTTTTTTTTTTTTTTTTTTTTTTTTTTTTTTTTTTTGGTTTAATGGATTGATGATGAGAGTTACTGAACGGTTTAAAAAAAAGTTTTTTGTGATACATTATCGCTACCATTCATAAGTTGATTTATTTCTAGGCCTAGCGGGGTAATTATAACCTAAACCAGCCTTGCTTCAGGTTTTTTTGTATTTATTTTTTTATGAATAAACGGTTCTGTAATCCTGGTTTGGCGGATATTCTTACAATTTAGGTTCTAACTCACTTAAAGTACCAAGGACAGTGAATATTAAATCTGGTTGTCTGAATTGGTTAAATAGATATTTAAAGAGTAATCTACCGTTACAATAACGTTACGGTACCAAGTACTGTGAAAGTGAAATCTTATTGCTTGAACAGGGTAAGCAGAAATTTGCCGAACCATATATATCTTTAAATATTAGGGAGAATAAGAATTCAATTGCTAATGAAAAAATATGTAGGTATGCGTTTTTTTGTAGCAGCGGGCAACATATTATTCGAAAAAAGCTGGTAAGAAATCAGCGAAAAGAAGCTAAAAACATATCAAACGACCTAAGAAAGTACAGCTTTCCAAACATATCAAACATATAAAATAAGATATAAACATATTAAACCTATAAACATAAGAAACACATCAAACATATCAAACAACTTAAGAGGGTGCAGCTTTCCTAACATATAAACATAAGATATAAACATATTAAACCTATAAGCATGAAAACACATCAAACATATCAAACAGCCTAAGAAGGTGCAGCTTTCCTTTGAAGGTGTAGTTGTCTTCAGGAATCAACAAATTGTTCTGGTTTGAATTTTTATGAACGAAAAGCAGTGTCAAATTCAGGTAATTAGTTCTCACTTTTTTCACTGTTCAACGTGGCAACACTGACATTTGTATGGTATTTCACTAAAAACTTTATAATTTTGAAACAACCAAAAAAATTTTTTTTTTGGTGTCCTTGATAATTTACAAATTTTTTCATATTTCCCAAAAACACTATATGTTTAGTAGAACTGCTTATCTTAGAAATTTAAAATCCTGGAATAAAACACTACTACTGTCCAGCCTTTATATTTTTGACATGGCCAGCAAAGAGGCGAAGAAGATATGATTTTGGCCAAAAATAAAGGGCGCATCTATAATAAAGAAAAAAAATGATTTTAAAGTGAGAGATTCCTTCTACAATTCGTTATCGGTTCGTTAAAGATTTCGTCTCCTGATTTTCATCCATTGCCGAATTTTTAGGAGTTATTTGCTCAATAAAGATAGAAGATACTGGCCAGAGTTGTCAATAATGGCCATGGAGTATTAATGATGCTGGCTATTGACATAGCTTTGAAAAAACTAGCAACACCGAAGTCAACTGACAAAAATCTACTAATAAAAAATAGTTTTAAGAACTATATACCACTGAAGTCAAAAAGTTCAGCAAAAAAGTTAAAATTGTTTATATATTTTCTCTCATTTAAATCGTCGAAGAAAAAACTGTTCCCACAAAAAGTTTGTACAGTTTTTTTTTAATTTGTCATTAAACTATTAAATTATAAGATAGCCTTGAGTATTGACTTGAATATTGAAGATTGACGTCATGGAATATTCTGCAAAAAATTGATTAAACAGTTCAGAAAGATAATAAGCACTTCATAATAAAGATAGTAAAATCATTAGTCAAGAATTTTATTTAAGAAAAACAATAATGGTGAAACTTTTAGAATTTTGTTTGTCTAACAAAACAATAACGATAAAAAATTTTGGAATTTATTCATTCAATTAATGACCAATCAAAATAAAAGATCCTGCTATTTATTTTTATCTATTTGTTATCAAGAACGTCGTCGTCATTGTTGTCAAGTATTTATTTTCCATGAATATAAAACTAAGATTTTGATGTCACATCTTCGTTAGCAAAATATAAGTGCTAGTAATAGTATAAGGATACTTATCTCTGCTTAAATTATTTTCAGCTTGATATTCAGTATTCTGATTACTATTTATCATTTTTACGAATATTTGCTTGTGAGTAGAGTAATCATACTCGTTAGCATGAATAATACCGCTCGTGTAAAAAACAGCATTCATTAACAAATAAAGAATAGGGATATTCCATCTGTGCTGAGCTAATGTCACAAATCACATTAGTCTGCCATCACAAAAACATAAGGAAAGAAAAGCTAGGTTTTATAAGGCTGACGAAAAGCACTATAATAAGCACACTTCACCACCATAAATAAAAGTCATAATGAAACACGTTTACAGTGTCTGAACGAAATGAATCAAAAATAAAAAGCAGACAAAATAAAAAAAAGCAGAATTAAAAATTTTAAAGCCCACAATCCCAATTCCAAAATCGAGCTGCTTACCCGAAATCTACGAATAGCAAAAATAGATGCAACTCGCAAAATATTTAATAAGTGACGGTGCTGATAGCGCTGAAGATGGGAGGCAGTTGTCTTTTCGAAATATCCCCTTTGTTTCATACAATATTTTCACTGGCCTTAAAAAAATCCTTTTTGCTTTTCTTTACTTTTTTTTTTGTCTCTGCTATACCTTTCAAAATTTTTTGATGTTACCATTACATCAAAATGATATTCCATTCTTTTTTCTTTTTTTTAGGAAATCAAAGTTTTGTAAAACTAAAACTGAAGATTACAGAAAAGAAGTATTTGTGCCCATTCGACAGTTGAAAAGAAACAACCAACCAAAAAGACGTTTCTTTATTAGTAATTCAACAGGAATAGCAAGACTTATAACTATTGTTAGTTACTTCACTATTGACTATTGTTAGTCACTGAACAGTCTGACTTGATCGAAATCTATCACGATCTAAAAGCTGAATAAGGAAAGGTAAAACTGACGATCAGTGAAACTACGAGCTCTTAAATGACGTTTTCCTTCCTAAAGGGTAACAACCACTCTTCTCATAATTCCACACTGCCAACAAAGAAAACTGTTAAAATACTTGGGATACTTTTAGACGATGATTTAAGATGGAATTCGCACGTTGACTATCTGACTAAAAAAGGCGCCTCGCTTTTACATCCATTTTCCAACCTAAAAGATTTGGTACACCAACTGAGGTTTTAAAGTCTGTATACTGCAGCTATGTTAGACCTTCTCTTGAGTATACATGCCCTGCTTGGCATCCGGGATTGACAAAAGATCAAACAGATAGACTTGAGACGATACAAAAAAGAGCTGTAAAAATTATACTTGGACAAAACTACTCAACATAAAAGGATGCACTGAAACAACTCAATTTGGATTCACTTGATAGTCGTAGACATGGCTTAACATGTAGATTTGGACTAAATTGTTTGAATTCCCCAACTCATTGTCGTCTACTACCCAACCTTGAGAGCCCCCCAACTGAAGGACCAGTTACTAGACTCCGACAAATAAAAAGGAATTGTCCACAGTTACTGACTTGCTCAGCCTATAGTACTGAGAGATATCGTAAATCATTTGTCCCATATTTTACCCGTCATTCTAATAATATTGACACGATTAATATTTAACGTTTGATTAATATGTGTTTGATCAATATAATGTTTGTTTAAATTTTCCTGTGAGTGTTTTGGAAGGTATAAATTATTTTTGTCATGACATGCTAATGCTAGCTCCAGCATTGTAATGAATAAACATATTCTATTCTATTCTATTACTTAGGATTAATGGTAACTCTAATATAATTCTAGTTACTTATAATTATATTCAGTTACGTTTAATGATATATATATATATATATATATATATATATATATATATATATATATATATATATATATATATATATATATATATATATATATATATATACATATATATATATATATATATATATATATATATATATATATATATATATATATATATATATATATATATTTATTATAATATAAGCTATTATAATGTAAGTAATTAAATTATAATATAAGTACAGTAATTTACTGTTAATTTTTTTAACAGTAATTACTGTTAATTACTGTTATACCATTTCCAATCCAGGTTACACAGGAGAAGCAGTAGCTTCTTGAGTCTGTGAAGTGCGAAAAAAAATATATTTCTCAGTAGATATATTAGGATAAATATACACAATATATTATACGATGTGTATAAGTGAGGTATGTGTATCTATATGTCAGTATGTGTAAAATATATATAGACTCGAATTTATACCTTTCATTCCACCAGAAAACCCCCTCCAATTGGCAAAAATAATAAGCGGCAGTTCTTCGTTATTGAAATCTTGTATTGCCTGTGCCGTTTTGAATGCTGAGTCAGGAAACCATACTTGACCAGCTTGTGAAACAACCTGTAAAAAGGACGCTTGATAGGTAGACACAGTCAAAACTTTATGAATGCAACAAGATTTTTGTTATAGGTGGAGTTACGACGCTGAAAAATAGTTTAGAGGTCTCAAGAGATAGCTCCATAAAAAACTACTACTGCTACTAATAACAACTCATCACGGCACCAAGTCACCAAAGGATAACACAGCTACCCACGCTCCTTCTCTATCCCAATCAATTCAAAGCCTCCCTCTTTGTACCCACCCAGGAAGTTCCCATTTCCTTTAGATCTTTCTTTATGACATCCTTCCATCCCAACTGCAGACGACCTCTATTCCTACTTGAGGTGTGGCACCCCTCGAGAAAATTAGAGCCCAGTAAACGACACAGCATTCGCACGGGTAAAAAAACATAAAAAAAATAAATAACGCCTGTAAGTCTGGAAACTGTACGGTCAATGACAATAAGTTGAATTGATTAAGAACCACAAACTATAGTTTTAGGCAGTTGCATATTGGCCATCTTGACCAGATAGGGCTGCATTTTTTAGGCCAAGACTTTAAAAAACTTAAGATTAACCAAAATAAAAATTAAATTTTAAACAAATCGAAGTGCAATTTTATCTGGCCAGTTTAGTCAGTTAGAGTTGCATTATTTATTCCCACGACTTTTCAAACAGTTCGTGGTAACGAACTGTAGTAAGGAGCGACCCGGCTCAATAGTAACCAAAACTCTAAAAAATTGAATTTTGATATCAATAGCTACATCAAAAGAATCGCATTTTAATACTGATTTTAAATATTTAAGTCTCATCAAGTTTAGTCTTACCCATCAAAAGTTATGAGCCTGAGAAAATTTGCCTTATTTAAGAAAATAGGGAGAAACACCCCCTAAAAGTCGTAGGATCTTAACGAAAATGACACCATCAGATTCAGCGTATCAGAGAACCCTACAATTGAAGTTTCAAGCTCCTATCTACAAAAATGTGGAATTTTGTATTTTTTGCCAGAAGACAAATCACGGGTGCGTGTTTATTTGTTTGTTTTTTTTTTTTTTTTGTTTTTTTTTTCTTTTCCCCAGGGGTCATCGTATCGACCAAGTGGTCCTAGAATGTCGCAAGAGGGCTCATTCTAACGGAAATGAAAAGTTCTAGTGCCCTTTTTAAGTGACCAAAAAAATTGAAGGGCATCTAGGCCCCCTCCCACGCTCATTTTTTTCCCAAAGTCAACGGATCAAAATTTTGAGATAGCCATTTTGTTCGGCATAGTCAAAAACCATAATAACTATGTCTTTGGGGATGACTTACTCCCCCACAATCCCTGGGGGAGGGGCTGCAAGTTACAAACTTTGACCAGTGTTTACATCATGATATAGTAATGGTTATTGGGAAATGTACAGACGTTTTCAGGGGGATTCTATTTTGTTTGGGGATGGGGCTGAGGAGAGGGGGCTATGTTGGAGGATCTTTCCTTGGAGGAATCTGTTATGGGGGAAGAAAAATTCAATGAAAAGGGCGCAGGGTTCTCTAGCATTACTATAAGAAAACAATGAAAAATAAACATGAAAACTTTTTTTCAAATGAAAGGAAGAAGTAGCATTGAAACTTAAAACGAACAGAGATAATTACGCATATGAGGGGTTCTAAAAATACTTTAGCATAAAGAGCGAGGTATTTAGGAGGAGATAAATACCTTGCTCTTTATGCTAAAGTATTTTTAGTAAAATCAACTATTTATTCTACGGCCTTTCTGATTCAGGGGTCATTCTTAAAGAAGGTATTAACGAGGGTACAAACCCCCTCGTATACATAATAAAAATATAAGGTTATGAAAGTTTGTTACGTAAGTTAATTCTTAGGTTACGTGTATTTTTTAATAATAAAAACGTTCATTAAAAATTAAAAGTTCTAGTTGCCTTTTTAAGTAACCGAAAAATTGGAGGGCAACTAGGCCTCCTTCTCCACCCCTTATTTCTCAAAATCGTCTGATCAAAACTAAGAGAAAGCCATTTAGCCAAAAAAAGAATTAATATACAAGTTTCATTTTAATAATTTATGTGCAGAGAGCCAAAACCAAACATGCATTAATTCAAAAACGTTCAGAAATTAAATAAAAAAAAAACTAATTTTTTTAGCTGAAAGTAAGGAGCGACATTAAAACTTAAAACGAACAGAAATTACTCCGTATATGAAATGGGTTGTCCCCTCCGCAATCCCTCGCTCTTTACGCTGAAGTTTGACTCTTTGCCACAATTCTACTTTTTAAAACAATTAAAAGCTTTAGCGTAAAGAGCGAGGGATTGCGGAGGGGACAACCCATTTCATATACGGAGTAATTTCTGTTCGTTTTAAGTTTTAATGTCGCTCCTTACTTTCAGCTAAAAAAATTAGTTTTTTTTTTATTTAATAACAAGTTAAGATTAAATAAATAAATTAAAAAATATAACCTTTAACAAATTATACTGTATTTAAATATGACCAGTTTGAACAGTTAGCATTATATCTAGTCTAGGACTTTAAACAAGTTAAGATTACACAAATTGAAAATTAAACTCTAAATAAATCAAACTGTAATTATATCTGGCCAGTTTGGCCAGTTAGTTGCATTAGTTAGTCCAGAACTCAAGTAAGTTAAGATTAAACAAATTAAACTTTAGACAAGTCAAACTGCAATTATAGCTGGCCAGCTACATAAGCATTTTTTTTTTTAATCACGAATTTTAAGCAAGTTAAGAATAAACAAATCAAAAATTAAATTTCAAACGAATCAAACTGTAATAACATCTGGGTCACATGGACCACCAGATGACCATTCAACTGAACACTCATGCAACTCAATTCCCATGTAATTGAACCCTCATTTAACTGAATCTTGTGTAACTGAACCCTTGCGCAAATCAACCCCCGTGCAACTCAATCCCCAATCAATTGGACCCCCTTCTGATACAAGTAAAATGCACAACTGCAAGTCAATTCTGACATAATAGCCATCTTCAAACAATGTAAGTGGCAGAGGGTTAACAATTCCCTTACCTCATATGTTTGGCGTTTTTATGTTTCTATTATTCATATGTTCCTATGTTTGGCATTTAAACTTCTTTCCCTGGGTGTTTTTCACTCTCAGTAATACGCCCTGGAAGTTTGAGTTATGACAAAAACCTCAAACTTTATTCTAAAAGTGGTCTCTACCCTTTTTGATGGAACAAGGCAAAAAATGGCTTCATATGACTTTTATAGTAGTTTAGAATAGACCCAAGTGGACAATTTGATCTTATTATTTCTTTTTTTGTTATTTCTTTTTTTGACTATGTGTTTCGTCATAATACCACTAATATAAAATGGATATTTTGGAAAAATACACATTTATTAAAATGCATAGTTTTGTTCATATTTCATATTAGAATGCATAGTAAATGCAATAATTTGGAAGTATCTAGAGGTTCAAACTATTTATTTCTAATTCTTCATACGGGTGTTTAAAACAATCGACAGTTCAATCTAAATTAATTTGAAAATACGAAAGATAAACATTATTTTTA
The DNA here is from genome assembly GCF_032884065.1 of Artemia franciscana. Taxonomy (NCBI): domain Eukaryota; kingdom Metazoa; phylum Arthropoda; class Branchiopoda; order Anostraca; family Artemiidae; genus Artemia; species Artemia franciscana. The sequence continues at coordinate 25,716,546 of NC_088880.1, read as the reverse complement.
AAAGAGAAATTATTTTAGTATTTGTTGACCTTTATACAAAGGAGTCAAAATCGTCAATGTTATGAAAAGCCGCAAAGCCAAAACCAAAAATAGAAAGCAACCCAAAAGATTTCTTATGGTTCGTATATCTAAGATAGAAAAAACCTACTAGGTTTTTTTTCAGTGTCTGCAACACTGGGTGTCATTAGTACTAGAATTACTACAAACAACTCACCATAGCACCAAGCCGCCTGTGGCCAGTACAGCTACGCCCGCTCCTCCTTTATCCTAATCTATTCAAAGCCTCCCTTTTATACCCTCTAAGGAAGTTCCCTTTTCCTTTAAATCTTTCTTTTATGACGTCTTCTCACCCAAAATGAGAACGACCTGCTTTCCATTTAGCCCTAGACGGTTGGCCGAAAAGGAAAATTCTTCGGCATTACCTTTCTTTCATTATAGCACTAAAAAGCGGGATTAAACCACATTTTTCGTACTGTTTGAAATGCGATCGATCAGCCGGGTACCCAGAACAGTCCATAGGCAATTTCGAATCGAATCAGGTGTCGTTACTTGACTGATTTTATGTGAAATAACCCAAGGAAAAATACTTTTACCTAACTTTAAAAGTCAACCTGAAAGAGCATGGGGATCCAGATATAAAACTAGTGCCATCATTTGCCCATTGACAAATTTATACCCGACTACCCTAGTACTGATTGAAAAGGTCATAGTTTACAATAAAACCCAAATAACATTTGATCGGGCCATGATTTAGCAATAGACCCATTCTTGAAGTTTTTCAATTGGACGAAGGTCTGGGGTTAGCCACATGTCTCATATAATTTAGAAACTACTAAATAATTAGCTAAATAATTTAGAGAATTTTGAACTTCTAATCAGTACTAGTTCAAATTTATTCTAATGCCTTGGATTGAGTTGAGTAAAACAGGGTTTGATTTAAACTGAGATTCAGTTAAACGGGGTTAAGTTGCACGAAGATTCAGTTAAATATGGTTCAAATGCACTGTGGTTTATTGCACGAGGTTCAGTTACATGAGAGTTATGGTGTGCGAGAGTTCAGTTGCATGGGATTCAGTTATAAGGATATATATATATATATATATATATATATATATATATGTTATGTACACAAAACAAACATAAAATCCTTTAATAGACACTGATTAATTTCACAAAAAATAAAAATATTTCGGTCACACATGCAGTGACCGTCATCAGAAGTAATACTAAACTATGGTAATTAAGAACAATAATTTATGTACCAAACAAAGTAACTACATGTTGTTCAATAATCTCATTCTTGTCAAAGCAAAAACGGAAGCGAGTCTCTTTAACTTTTTTGGAACCAGTTCGTTAGCAGGAATTGAATAACACTTGGACAGAGGTTAATCGCATTGGGTGAATTGAACTTAACTCTGTCTGACTTTGTTAAATCATTGTAAATAGAGTTCAAACCAAATTATCCCTATTTGAACTTTTATTCATCGCCGTGGAAAGGCAGTGTGGTCTTCAAAATTATCTGCGAATAATAATATTAACTAGACCTACGTTGCCTGGGCAACGTGAAGTGTTGCGGCAACCTTTGTCCGGCTTTGCCGATTAAAGTGTTGCGAGAGCAACACTTTGGTTTTGTTTCTTCGCTATCGGTTAAATGCTGAAGTTGTCAAAACTATCAAAGCTTTCAAAACGGCATATTCAAAGAAGAACACAATCAGTAATCACATGATCAAATTCTTCAGCGTTGAAAAAACAACAGCAAAAGAATATCGGAAAAAGGGACTAAATTGAGTTTGCAGCCAGTTGAACTTTATCCTTTTCAATCGTAGACATCGTGACGGATGGAAACCTGGAACATTATCTTATATAATCTAGTTGGTATTATAAAGCTATCCGTAACTTTTCAGGATCAAATACCATAGATGTGGACCAATTTGCACAAATTTGTAGCCCCTCATGAACCTCCTCTAGCAACCCATTCTTGCTTACAAGTCCCTCTCCGTGAGAGACAAAGAATAACACAATCAGTAATCAGATGATCAAAGGCTATTCCTCAGGGTTGAAAAAAAAAAAAAAAATTTTGGAAGAAGGGACTAAATTGACTTTGCAGCCAGTTGAACTTTATCCTTTGCACACCATAGGCTCTGGCTCGAGGACAAGCAAAAACCATCCTTTTTGGCCCCAGGCAAGAGTCGTACGGAGCTTTCCAAAATATAATGTCATATTCATCAATCCGGCCCGAGGTCCACACTAACAGCCGATTATTACTTATTAGGCCCCTAAATGTCACTTTGCAGCCGGTTGAACTTTATCCTTTTCAATCGTAAACATCGTGACGGATGGAAACTTGGAACATTATCTTATGTAATCTAGTTGCTATTATAAAGCTATCTGTAACTTTTCAGGATCAAAATACCATCAGGGACCCATAAATTTCCTGTAATGACTCGCCATCCAGGATCGCTTATTATTGGATGGCGAGTCATTACAGGAAATTTATGGGTCCCTGGTTCCATAGATGTGTACCAATTTGCACAAATTTTTAGCCCCTCGTGAGCCTCCTCTAGCAACCGATTCTTACCTACAAGTCCCTCTCCCTGGATATACATCCAAGTTCACCGGAAACAAATAATGGGTACACCAACTAGCAAAAGTTCCAAACCCCTTGTCGCTGAAGTCATTGTAGCCTAACAGCCGATTATTACTTACAACTCCCCTACATGTCTTACAATCGGGAACCAAGTTGTTCTTACCATCAATTACACCAGAAACAGATAATAGGTACACCAATCAGCAAAAGTTGCAAACCCCTCATTGCCAAAGATGATTATAAGCTAATAATCGACTGTTGCTTGGAAGTCCCCTACATATCTCACAATTGGTATCGGCCTATTTTTGGTTCAAGTGTGTACCTTACCACTGAAGTTGTCAACCCCTTGAAACTTTCAAACTGGTGTATGTCATGAAGGAATTTTTGTAACAAAAAATGGATGACATATACTTTGATCAGCTCATCAAGGTCTATCGATTGTCATTGAAAAAAAATTCTATCTGTCTTAGTTCAAAAGTTGACTTTTTTGCCGGAGGCCAACTTTCTAACACCACCACTTAGAAAGGAGCAAAGGATAAGCTCTAATTTCTTTAGCAATGAGAGAACTTTTAAAGTTTAAGAGGTATATCTGATACCATTTCTCTATTGCAATCCCAAGTAGAAAAAAAAGAATGGTAAAGTCAGCTGAAATCACGAACAGAAATGACTAGAAACAATAGATGGCAGCACTTTCGGACCCGTGGGAAAATCGCACTTTTTTGTTTCTGTAAATTTTTCTATTTATCACTCAAAGAAGATATATTGGCTGTGGGGCCGGGAAACTACCGCATATATTTAACACTTATAGATTTTAGTCCATCTTCAATTTGAAACTGGTGCCTGCCTGCTTGCCTGCTAGAACGGAGCTTTCCACTCGAAAGCAGAAACATGGTTTGATGAAACGAAAGCTTGGCTGCACAACTTCAGATACTCCTCTCTGACATAGGCTATATAACTCCACTTCACTTCGCACACCATAGGCTCTGGCTCGAGGACAAGCAAAAACCATCCTTTTTGGCCCCAGGCAAGAGTTCTACGGAGCTTTCCAAAATGTAATGTCATATTCATCAATCCGGCCTGAGGTCCACACTTTCCGTAAAAACCGCACAGGTTAGACCCTTACCAGTTTCCAGGAATAAGCTGAGATCGGCGGCATAGGAAAAAAAAAAAAAAAACAAAAAAAAACGGGACAAAACCAAAGTGTTGCTCTCGCAACACAATAATATGACAAAACAATAAGCGCAGAGTAGCCTAATAACAATCACAAATGGAAAAAAGTAAAAAAGAAGAAATTTATTTTTTATCTCCATTTTTATTTTTCAAAGAGTTATTTTTTTTATGCTTATAAATAAGTTACATACACCTACGTATATAGGTTATATATAGGGTTATGCTCTTGTGTGTACATGAATTGTACGTAGGTAACGTTTAAATTAAGTTCAACATTTATTTTGGTTAATTTTCTTTAACACCCATAGTTTCTTCTTCGTCTCCTACTGAACTTTACTAGGAGATTCAACAATCTCTACTATATTGCGAACAGTTACTCAGACCTTTCCGTTAAAAATAAATGCAATAAAAATATAGAAAAACGGGTATAACATTACAAGAAAATCAGAGAAAAATAATAAAATGCTCTTTTTTCCCAAATAACAATAAAAGTCGGCTGCAAGTACATCGCCAGCAAGCCTTTATCAATAGCAATAATAATAATAATAAAAACAACTAAACTAAATTTAACAAAAAGAAAAAGAAAAACGCAAAAATAAAAAAATAAACTCACAGTTTAATAATGTCCGATATGAGAATGTTCACCAAGCAATAGTCACAAATTAAACAAAGCTGAAACAAATTAGGTTGTCTCTTTGGTGTATTACAGTGCAGTGCAGTGCAGTTCACCATGTAATAAAAAAAAACAAAAAAAAAAAAAACAAAGAAAATACGACATACTTTCCCGTTTGTTAAATTCGATTTTTGTTTCATTTATTGCTACTGCTTGGTGAACATTATCATATTGGACATTACTAAAATGAGTTTTTTATCGTCGGTGTTTAATTTGATGTTTTATTTAATTCAATTTAGTTTTTTCTTGTATTTTTTTTATTCACGTCGAAAAAGGCTTCTGGACGTAAAGCTGAAATATTCAGACTGTTATCATTGTTAGTAAAAAAAAAACTTGTCTTATTTGAAATATTACACCCGTTTTCTTATATTTTCATTTCATTCTATTTCTACAATTTTGAAAACTATTATGCATTAAAAAGAATAAATTAAATTCATTCAATTCAATATGTTCAGATGGCAGAAACTTCTTTCGAAGGAAGATCGAACGAAAAACCTTTTTTCAAAGTGTGTGTATACCTTACCTTGGCTTCAGAATCAATGTTGGCTGGATCAGCAGGGAGTTTCAACTCAACAGTGCGCGTTTCAACGGCAATCACACCAATAGGGATTCCACCTAAACGTGCTCTGCCAGTAACAACGGTCTTGGCCCAAGCAGCCATGATCTCATCCCAAGAGCCATGGTCAAAGAATCCAGAGTCCCAGCAGTTGCTCACTAGAATTACATGTATAGAAGTATTTAAAGGGATAATACATTAAAAATCATTTTGCGAGTCTCAGCGTCGGCTGACCGTCTCAAAGACAAAAGTCAATGAGTGAATTTTCGCAGAACTAGATGTACTTTCCAAGATAAAGCTGCAAAGTTTGTCTTGCTACAAGAGGGATAGCCCAAGGCTGCTAATTTGAACTTTAGACCATTTAACTCTCTTTTCCTACGTTTTCCAGATAGTAGATTTCTTGTTTTTTTATTCTGGTTCGTCTTTTCATTGTATGTCTTTACTCTATTTTTTTTTGTATTTTGTTGTAGGTCGTAGATAGATTATTATTATTAATATATTCATTAGAGATTACATAAATTTTACATTATTGTATAATTTAAGAAGATAATAAAAAAATGACAGCTTGATATCAAAGGCTAAACTTGATGTTACTATAATCTTACAACAAAGGGAGAGGTATAGCACTTAATAAGCCAAATCTTAAATAAATTGTGTATGGGCTAAATTGAATGTTCTTACAATCTAACTGCAAGGCAACAGAGATACAACTCTCAAGACGTCAAATTTCAAGTTTATTAGTACTGACTTGCATTATTTGCTGCTAATTGCAAGAAAAAAACTATACACAAGCCCGGGGAAGGCTAAAAAATACTGGTTCCGAACGTCTGCAATCCTCTGCATCTTAACCATTAAAAAAAAAAGAAGAAAAAAAGCACTCTCTTAGAGAGAGAGAATGGTTTATTACACAACTTTCGTAGCTCTTGGCTAATTTACAGATGCAAAAACATTACATGTTAAACATAGACGTAAAAAAATGGCACGACGTTACCTTTCAAACATAGAAGTAAAAATGGCACAAATGAATCGCAATATCGGTATGTTCATGCACGTATAGGTGTCATTTTGAGTTTTTGTCTGGTTTTTCTGTTTGTAGGGGCATCTGCGGGGAGAATATCACGGTGAGATGGGTTTAACAGCAATGCTGTTCCAAGTTCATGATGAGATTGCTCAGTCTTTGCTCAAGGCTCTGGATTTCAAGTTTATTGAGTGCTTCTTGCTAGAGAATGTAACTACATCCCAGGATCATCCTAAATTCCCTTTTCTGCACTGACTCTATGCATTAGGTGAGCAGTATGTAGTACGGAAGGGCCCACATAGCAAAGGTAGGCGCGGGGGAGACTTTTGACATCACAACCGAGACAACGCATTTTAGACAGTATTTGAAGGGATATGTTACCCTTCCTAATTACACTGTCAACATGTGCGGTAAAGAACAGTCTTTGGAAAAAATTACTCCCAGTATTTTCACTTCAGACACAACAGGATATGGGACTTCAGAGGGGGGGGGGATAAAATCTCTTTTTAGAGGAGTATTATTGGCTTGATATCATTAATGGTTAGTGTATCTTCATGCTCACTCAGGATGCAGTTATTCGTAGCGAGAAATGTTATGCCTGCAAGTTTGGTGCCTTGTGGGGCCTCAGGTTAAATCCCTCCAGTCGGAGTCGGTGTCTTCTTCGTGGAGGGCGAATACCTTCTGTTGCAGCCAGACTGAAAATCCAGTAAAATTTTTAGAGTTTTACACTTGGCTCCCATTCGCTTCAAGCTAAGGCGTCCACTGGGATGAGATAGAAAGTCAAAGGCTTTGCGAAAACCGACCACAGCTAAATCAACAAAACAACCCGGGATTTCTAGTGACTTTAGAATACGGTCAAACATTCTTACTAGGTAGACGGAAGTTCCACAGTTAGAGAGTCCTCGGTAGTGATATTTGTCTATAGATTCACGTACTTGAGCAAACAGGCAATGAAGTATAAAAGTCTCCGTCACTTTCGCTAAGCACGGAATTAGGGAGATGGGTCAAAGGCGTGCTTAGGAATGTTCCTAAGCAAGGAATTAGGGAATTGGATCTCAAGTTGTCACAGCCCTTGGGTGGGTTTGCCTTCGGAATGACTCGTATGTGTGCTTTCTTCCAAATGGAGGAAAACACCCCAGACAGAAAGCACTGATTAATCAGAGTGGATAGGGGTAGGGCAAGGAACATTCATGGATAAGTTTTGCACCGATTTCACCAGGAAAAGGTGAGACTACTGTTTTTACTTGTCTCAGTACCTTGAGCAAATTTAACTCACTGAGTTCAATTAAACCTTCATGAGGGGAGTCTTCAAGCAGATACTCTTTTTCCTGGGGAGTCACAAGAGGGAATGTAGTGCATATAGAGGTTAAGAAGACGTTTACAGCACAAGACCCCAGCAATTGTCCGCTACCGTCTGTTGTCGTAACGGTAGGTTTTGACGACTTTCCCCTTAATTTCTTCATGGAGCGGTGCCATTTGGCAGGCTCACTGTTCAGAAGTAGCACAACATTTTCACGGCTGTATTTAGTTTTGGCGTTGCGTACCATGCGCAGTACTTGGTTCCGTACAATTGCTTCTTCGTTTGCTTTACCACATATGTAAAGATAACTTCCATCACCAATTTTAGCTTTTATTGCAGGGGTAATCCATGGTTTGTCGTATTCGCTCAAGGTCATTGTCTTTGTTATGATATTTCAAGATACTTAAAGTAAAGTACCTCGTTGAAGGCGCTTACTCTCTGCTCAAGAGTACCGTCTAAGGACACTTCTGGAAAATTGTATGTAGCAACCCACCGGCCGTATTCACGTATAGCCGAGTCCGTTAGGGGCTTTGTTGTTACTTGTGAAAGCTTAGGTTTCTTCACAGAAGCTTTTGTCTTGAGCATTAGAGCGTGATGATCAGATAACCCAATTGGCCCAAGGGAAATAGGGGGGCTATAAAAGTCTTCAGTGTTTGTTATTATTAAGTCCAGGATGCTTCCGGATGAGTGGTTTGGGATTTTGACAATATGCTTTAAAGAGAGGCTAGTTGCTAGCTAGTTTTCCTTTGTCTGGTCGAAATTCCCAGCAACAATAAAACACGGGCAACTATTTTGATTAAACCAGCTATAGTTTTGAGATAAAAACAAGAACCCGCCAGTTTTGAGGGCTCTCTGGATCGTAGACCGATGCAAATATCAGACGCAAAAAGCAACGAGGTTGACAAGGGAATTGGCACATGGCCCAGATAACCTCGTGATTCGGGTTAATATATTCAAAGAGAAGTTTGGATGAAATGTCTTTCCGCACATAGATTCCAACACCTCCTCCGAGCCGGTTGCCACCTCTACTACTACGTGTCCTGAAAAAGAGTTATATCCTAAAATTTTTCCTGAGGCATGGTCAAGGTACCAGATTTCTGGCACAGCAGCAATTGTTGCGTTTTCACCACGGAGTAAATCTTTGAAATCTTCCAGCTTATAACAGAGAGATCGACAATTTGTTAGAATGAAGTTCAGCACGGTGCAGTGGGACTTGATTGGTCTCAGAACAGATGGAGTTTCTTGGATGTCACTCAGGGTGTCTCGTCAAATCCCTTTAGCTTTGGAATTTCAGCTGTTTTGCTCAGTTGAATTTTTACCACTGTTCGGTGAGAAACTAACTTTGACGATTGAAGGTTAGCAAGGTTTGTAATATTTACTGGAATAGCGTATTCCACGCGCCTTCTTATTTCATTTCTCCCTGCTCGGCATCCCCGTTTCCTCCTTTTCCGTCTATTTATACCAGTAATTGAGCCGCCATCTGTGCTTCTTTTCAATAGGTGTAATGTGCTCAGCAACTCAAATAGATAGCGCTAAGAAGGTGGGTTGAAAACGCAGACTAATTAAGTCATTTTTCTGTATAGCGATGGCTTCAGTTGGTGTGGCTCTGGTAGTAAACAATACAAAAAAAAAAAAAAAAAAAAAAAAAAAAAAAAAAAAAAAAAAAAAAAAAAACGCACACTGCAAAAGGCAATACCATTTTCACTCTGGAGAACATACATGTCCGCACACATATATAGCTAAACTAAGTTAGGTGTTTTACAATGCCGATCGGTGCTATAAGTGAATGTTAAACCAGATAATTATATTGAAGTGATTAGTGCTATGTACTAGAACAATATTGCTGTGGTTGATTAGGAAATGAGGCTATTTGGTTTCGTATTGAATCAAGGGTTAAGCAGTGCTGTGTTTTATCCTTTTCCATCTATTTATGCCAGTGGGTGAACCGTCATCTGTGCTTCTTTTCATTAAGTTCAACAAACTAAGCAACGCCAAAACAGGTGACACCTACTTATCTTCAGGTCGTTCAATATCGTCAGCATATTTCACAAATATCCTGCCTCACAATCAGACACGGGACACGACGACCAGTGTCAGAATAGTGGTTGAAATTAGTAGTTTAAAGCCCCTATTTGCGCCTACTACCTTCACGGCACCACAAGACGGTTGCTATCACTATCCCATAGTAGGACTAGTAGATATTTACATAATTGAAACTGAAAGTCACATAGTTATTTTATATACAAAATGACAAAAAAAATTAACCTGCCAGGTGCCGCTAAAATTATGACTTTATAGTGACTACTTTTGTGACTACTTTCCCATCATTTAGCGTCAGTGAAAAATAATTTATTTCCTAGTTTTGTCTCATTCAAAAAAAGATTCCATACGTATGCAGCATTAATACAACATACACACTTGAAGCAAACCATGTTCGTTAAAATGGGAGCTCATTTAAATTTTATGGACTACAGACCGAAATCTTTTAACAACTAGGCGTATAAACTTTCTTACTATTATTCTGTTTCCCTTCTATCATCCATCGGGGATCATAGGGAGTCTTTGTTGGAACGAACCCAATGTCCCTCTCAATCGGATCTCTGATTGGTTGAATGGGAAGAGCAGATCCTTTACTCTTTGGGATATAGGAAAGCCAACGTAGAATGCTTCTAATGCCATCTAGATCATTGACGTCAGTTCTGTGGCTAGTTCCGTTGTTATACATAATTTGAATCCCACCAAGTTGCCCGTTGCTGGAATACACTTCTCGTCCAAGAAGCTAACAAAAAAGAATTAATTAATATTTAATATGAACTTGGTGCGATATACTACTGACCGAGAAGATGAACAACATCAAAAGAATGTCATATTGCACCAGATAGAGCATCCTTACATGAACGGGCAGAATTAATGCCAGAAAAAATTCCCTATAGGAGGAATCACGACACAATTGCCCAAAGAGGTCTGATCAAAGAGAAAAACTTACAATTAAAAGCTGACAATCGGTTTATCTGACTAGTTTGTTACTTACCACTACTTATTAGGTGCAGTACTAATTTCCTTACATAAATCCCATCCGTCCTTGGGGACCCTCTCGTGGTCTCTTTCTTCGTAATGTCTTCTGTTTCTGTATGCCTCACGGTCTTCTGTAAGGTGAAGAAGGTCGGAAAGGCGATGAGGAGTAAAATTTAACTTCCACGTCTTTGTGGGTAACTACGAGGACGAGAACCGTGGCTTCAAAGATTTGGCCTTCAAAGATGATTTTCAGGAGACAGAATTGACTCGTTCGTTGCTGGAGTTGGATCTTGATAAGGATTGTTGATTGGATTCTAAGGCACTCAGAAGCCCGACATTTGAGATTCGATCATTGTAGGAAATACCAGAAATGCGGCGAAGATATATAGTTTCAAACGCTGCGAGCCGACACTGGTCATCCACATTTAACGTCCATGTTTCAGATGAGTATATTGTGATGGAAATAATCAAACTATCGAAAATTGTGTCTAAAGTCATAATGATAAATCGTTGCTTCGCCAAATGGGCATAAGGGCATTAAAACTGGAACTAGCGAGAGCGACCTGTCTCTTTACGTTTTTTGAGTGGCTGTTGTCAATAGTAAATTATACTGCCAAGGGGGAAAAGCTTTGACCCATTGGATATTCTCTTTGTTTAAGTTTCAGGCCTAGTTCATTGCATCCTGCAGCTTTCGCGAGCAGCATATAGCCTTGGTTTTGGATGCACTTTTATCATTCCAAAAGAGCTAGCTGGTTCAAGGACTTTATTAGCAACGACTTATAGGTCCTCAGGCGTATCAGCCATTTCGTCGACGTCGTCAGCATAAGCTAGCTTGTCTGTCAGGACGCCCCTTATATGTAAGCCACAAGTTGTTTCCACCAAAGGTAAAATTGCTGTGAGGGAGATGTTTAAACAGTTCTGGGGACAAAATAAATCCTTGAAGGACTCTTGTGGATGGTTGGAAGCTGTCAGTGAGACCTTCACTAGTCATGACACGACTTCCAAATTTACAGTACATATCTTTGATAAGGTCGAATAGGTTTCGTAGTATTCTACAATAAAAAACGATATGCTAGAGACCTTTTCTCCAAATAAGATTAATTGCTTTTTTGAAGTCAAAGAAGAGCTGGTGTAGATCACGGCAATATTCCAGATATTTCTCTAAAACCAGGTACATAGTGAAAATTTGGCCAACGATCTATCTCCCGGGGCGGAAACCGACCTGGTATTCTTGGATGATTGGGAACAAATACAGCTCTGATCCACGGATCCAATAATATTGGCGAGGATCTTCACAGTGTGACTTGTTAGGTTCATAGGAAGGTAGTTAACACATATCACTTTATACCCGTTTTCGCATAGGTGGGACAATTGTAGCCTCGTACCAAGAAGTCAGGAATATCCCTCTTGCCCGGCAGCAGATACAATCCTGTGGAAAAGATCTATAGGTGGTTCACACTGGAATCTTAGCAGTTTTGCTTGTATTTCGTCTGGTCCACGGCTCTTATTTATCTTCAGTGCTCAGATGGTGCCTACAACTTCAGAACAGAGAGAAAGTGGGCTGAGGCCTGAGACAGTAATATGAAAGAGGTCAAGGATGTATAATTATGATGTATGGATGTAAGGACGTATAATGATGGGTGTAGTTAAGATGAATAATGAGCGTAGTGTTTGTCTTTCTTTCTTCTTTTTTTTGCAGTTGAAAAAAGTTTAGCAGAATACGAAGGGGTATCAAAGAACAAAGATTAGGAAGCTAGGAACCAATGACAAGGCATATTATGACAGTGGTCAAGGCTCTGAAATGTGAGCGCTATGAAAGAGTAAAAAAAACTGATTTATCATTTTAAATTAAATATTAAAAAAAAAATGTTCAAAAATATTAAAAAAATATTCGAAAGGGTGATGAAGGTATACTTGAGTTTTTTTCTAAAGAATTGTCTAACCACTATTTAAGGAATTCATTTGAATGATCATATGTCAAAGAATGCTACTACTACTACTAACAACTCACCGTAGCACCAAGCCGCCTGAGGCCAACATAGCTATACACGCTCCTCCTCCAACCAAATCTATTCAAAGCCTCCCTTTTTACACCCTCCAAGGAATTTTCCGTTTCCCTTAAAAGTATCAAAGGATAGGTTGTACGAAATATTGGTTAGAACCATCTCCTCCTTTTTAAGGTTATAAAGAAAGATAGGCTATTATGATTAGATAGACTGTAAAGGATAAAGGAGGATGGGCTGCCAAAAACCATGCTTTTTGGCATCAATCCAAAAATTTAAACAAAAAGCAAAGTTAGCACTCTGATTTAGCACTTCCTTGAACATTTTTATACTGAAGCTCTTTTACAGCTACAAAATAGTAAGGCGGAATACATTCCCTGTAAAGAAAACGGTTTTAGAGTTAAATACGGCGTTGCCTTAAAATTTTATCCCACATTTACTATACGCATTTTAAAGAGCCAAATATTTAATTGACAGATGGGAAATTCTGAGGAATGATGTGTACCCTTTTCCTCTTCAAGCTATATCATAATATGATAAGCTTAAGTAACTTGCACATTGGTAGTATTGACAGATATGGTTGTACTCGGGGTTATCCCCCGATTTAAAAATAAATCACAAGACTTAATTGATTGTATGGTTGATTTAATGATTTTCTTCAATAATCTAGCGATTTATGTGCTGATTTAGTAATTTTTATGTTTAGACAATTTAAAAAATCACTGGAAATAGCGATAAGCCAATAGGGGTGGCAGCCCAGGTCGCACTATCAAGGCTGTCAATAAGAAATTTCAACACTATTGAAGAAAATACAAGAAGTATTTTGTGAAAATGAAAGCTTCTAAATATCCTGAGAACCAAATTTTCTGAAAACCAGAAAACGGCTTGGACCAGTGGATAGCTCTTGCTAACTTTGAGGTATATTTAACATATTCCCCTCCCCAATTCCACGGGAATATATAGAATTTGATTGAACTGATGATTAAATGACATAACAATTGCAACTCCAGTTTACCTTTTAATAGTATCAATGATTTTGAAGATGTGTTTTTTCACAGCATTTTATATTTTTCATTATTTGGCATTACTGATTTTTTTTTTCATTTTTGTAATTATTGATTATTTTATTTTTCATTATTATTTTTCAATATTTTCCATTATTGAAATCGATTCTATATATCTCAGCCCTAATATTTTGTTCAAGCTTCATTTTGTAGATGGACAATAAAAACCAAACCCTGTATTCCAGACATTCCTTTATAAGAACTACGTACGAATACTTTCAAGAATAAAGCATAGTGATGAAGAGAAGATTATTATTCTTTACAACGCTATTTGAACACCTTCAGTGTATGCATTTTAGAGGATTTACTGCATCTTAAAAGATGATTGAGAACGTGGTTTAAATAAAATTAAATCATTTATTGAAAACAAGATACAAACTTTCATAGGCATGGCCCAAACATGGTATCTTTTAAAAAAAGTCCAATCTATTCAAACTCTTTAAATACTCCCAAGGATGTGTGTTATTAAGATGTGAGTTTTTTTCTTTTCTTTACATGTTTGTTTAACGTTTAGTTTATTCCGTTTCTTGTTTTTGCTGTGTGCGTTTTTTTTTTCGTTGATAAAGGCTTCTGGAAATGAAGTCGAAATATTCTGATTTCTTTATTATTTAAAGTTTTTATTTTGTTTTGTATTTACTGCGTTGTTTTAAAATATAATACTCGTTTTTCTATATTTTCATTTGTTTAATTTCAAAAATTGTCAAGTTAAAAGTGCGAGGAAGAAACATAACTAGGATAATTAAGAATAGTCTAAATAGGAGGAGAATATAAATTACGTAAGTGTTTTACAACATACCTTGTTGAGTGCACCAAAGCCAGTAAGTATAATATGAGAATTGTCTATCTGTATGACCCTTTGCCCAAGTCGAACCAGATACGTCCCAATGCCAATAGCCCGACAGGTTACCATAGATATTGTGACAGTTTCTTTGTAAGCTTGAGATGACTCACCCGCAATCATGCCTGATATAAATATTTATATAAATAAATAATATTTGATACGGTATATGTATATACGAATATTTGCATAAATAAATGTTTGTCTGTTATATGTGAATGCTACATAGACCATTTATGGGTTATGAAAAGGGATTTAGAAGATGACAATAGCAGGGGAAAAGACAGGAACACTTCTGTAAGGCTTATACACCCTTTTTCGGACAGATCACTTCGAACTTAACTTTGTAGAACGTAACTCTCATCGTAAAAAGTAATAAGACAAATCGAATTCAACATTTACCAATACATATCAGTTAGTGGCTTGACTCTATAGGCTCAGCCAGGGTCAACCCAGCTCTAAATTGGTATCTTAAAAAATATGGGGTAGGTAAACATGAAGTCTGTGCAAAAGTGCAGGTTGGCTAGCCCCCTCCCCCTCTTTTTGCACTCCTGCCTGAAACGCCATGAAACGGATGTCAGCTCCGCCAGTTGGGACTGTAAAATCCAATGCCGTATTCTTTATTTTTTTTTACCTATCGATGATTACAACATTAAAGAAACTTATTTTCTGTTTCAGGAAGCACCTCAATTCTAGTCTGCTACTCTTGTCCATGTCAAATGACAAGTTGCCATGCTAACAATACACGGAGACGACACTAGCCAAAATGTTTTTTAGGGAGGAGGGGGATGTTTTTTTACCGATTGGCTGGTGATTTTTACCGACTGAATTGAGTGATATTGCTATAAAAACTACTTCATTTTTTTTTAACCGACTAAGACTGATCTTTTTTCGTTAATTATTCGTCATATATTTCTATCAGCCCATTCATCATAATAAAAGAAAAATATTGAGCCAGTGAAAGTGGTAATTTGCACCACGATTTTACCGACTCAATTTTATTTTTACCAACTGGCTAAAAAGAATCCCAAAAGAAGGATATAACGCGGTTGTGTCCATACCAAAGCGGGCTGACTGGGAAAATACCAATACACCAGAGAAACAGATCTCCCATAAAAAAATTGTAATGCGCTAAAAGTTTGTCATCACGCGTGCAAGAAAGGCGGAACCATGAAAAGAGGTTTACAACTGATATGTCAAAATAAAAACCTTGAATAGAGAGTACAGGACTTTTCGCTAGGATTTATATATATTTATTTTGTGTTGAAGCGTATAAACCAAACATATTTTAGGTCTAATTAAAAGACATAACAAAAGTAAATAACTCTTTATTTTATTAAATCTAAGAAATGCTTGTGGACAAAATGGCAATTTCAAATTTTGATTGGATGTGTTTGGGGAAATGGTGGGCGAGGGAGGGGGTTTAGTTGCCCTCCAGTCACTTTTGACTATTAAAAAGAGCACTAGCCCTTTCAATTTCCAATCGAATGAGCTGTTTTCGAAGTTTCTACGACAACAAATGGTCATCTCAAAATTTTTATCAGGTGCATTTTGGTAAAATATGAGGTATGGTGGGGGGGTATCTACCCTCCCACCACTCATGAGTCTTGAGAAGGGCGCTAGAACTTCTGATTACGAATCCAATGAGCCGGTTCCGAAGTTTATAAGATCACCGTTTCTATATATACCTTATGCACCCAAGGGCTGTGGGGGGTTGTCATCTTCGGTTGCCCTCCAATCACTTTTGACTATTAAAAAGAGCACTAGCCCTTTCGATTTCCAATCGAATGAGCTGTTTTCGAAGTTTCTACGACAACAAATGGTCATCTCAAAATTTTTATCAGGTGCATTTTGGTAAAATATGAGGTATGGTGGGGGGGTATCCACCCTCCCACCACTCATGAGTCTTGAGAAGGGCGCTAGAACTTCTGATTACGAATCCAATGAGCCGGTTCCGAAGTTTATAAGATCACCGTTTCTATATATACCTTATGCACCCAAGGGCTGTGGGGGGTTGTCATCTTCGAAGACATAATTTCTCGACCTTTCAACTACTTTGAACTAATGACTTTCTTGAATTTTTATTGGATGTGTTTGGGGAAATGATGAGCTTGGGAAGGGGGTTAGTGGCCCTCCAATCACTTTCGACTGCTAAAAAGGGCACTGGCCCTTTCAATTTCCAATCGTATGAGTTGTTTCCGAAGTTTCTACGATAACAAATGACCATCTCAACAGTAAAATCAGAGAAGAGCACTAGAACTTTTGATTACCAATTCAACATGTCTCCTCCAAAGGTTATGCAATCACGCTTTCTATATATATCTTATATGCCCCCAGAGCATAACTTACAACCTTTGCCCTGAGGGCTCTGGGGGGTTGTCACCATCAAACACATAATTTCCGGACCTTTAATTTACGTTGAACAAATAGCTATCTAAAATTTGGACTGGATGTGTTTGGGGAAATGGTAAGAGTGGGAAGGGGGCTAGTTCCCCTCCAATCCCTTTCGACTATTAAAAAGGGCACTAGCCCTTTCAATTTTCGATCGAATGAGCTCTTTTTGAAGCTTTTAGACAGCAAATGGTCATCTCAAAATTTATATTAAATGCATTTCGGGAAAATATGAGGTGTGGGGAGGTGGTATCCATCCTCCGATAACTCTGAATCTTTAAAAGGGCACTAGAATCTTTGACAACTAATCGAACGATCCCCCTCCAAAGTTTTTGCGGTAAAATTTTCTATATGTCTATATGCCTATCGCATCAACATTTTGACTGACAAATTCAGACGGTTTGAACAGAACTTAATAGGAGTTTCAGAAACTCATATCCCAAAGGAAGGAAGCATGAAATTAGGTGAAATAGAATTGGTTTACTCAGGCAGGAAGGATGGGGTACTTAGGCAGGGAGTAGGACTCATGATGAATAAGGAAGCTGCTAAGTCTTGTTTAGGCTGGGAAGGTATTAATAATAGAATACTAATTGCTCATTTTATGACTAAAAAGTTTAGGGTATCAGTTATAGTAGTATATGCCCCCATTGAACCGACTGATGGAGATACTAGTGACTCAGATGAATTTTACTTACAGTTACAGGAGTGAATATACTGGATACCAGGTAGAAATATGGTGTTCTTACTAGGAGATTTTAACGCCCAGGTTGGTAGAAATAGTACATGGTATCCTAGCCTAGGCAAATTTGGTGTAAGAAAAGAAAACTGTAATGGCTACAGACTTCTGCATTTCTGTAGGTAACACAACCTAGTCATAACCAATACGGTGTTTGGTCATAAAATGGCCCAAAGTTGACATGGTATTCACGTGATGGTAAGACAACACACCTTATTGATTATGTTAATACAAACCGAAGACTAGTAGGATCAGTATAAGATACTAGGGTATATAGGAGTGCTGTTATTGATGTCTAAAGTAAAGTTTATCATCTAGTAGTATCTAAGGATAAATTTAAAGCTGAAATTTCGGAAGGATAACTACCTCTCGGGAAGTTATGATGTCGGTAGACTTCAGGATGAAAATTTGAGAGAAAATTTCCAGGAACAGTTGAACACTTAACTTGAGAGTTTAAAATTTGACAATTTGGAAGATGGATGGAATAAATTTAGAAAAACAATTTGTGAAGTTGCTGATGGTGTCTTAGGGAAGAAAGTTAAGACTGCAGCTAGGAATATTAGTGAAAAAGCTTTATGTTTAATAGAGAGTAGAAAGGGTTTGTACAAAAATTATCTGAGTGATAGATCATATGAAAACAAAAAGAATGTAAAAAAAAGTGGAGAAAGCATTAAAATAGAAACTAAGGAGGAGTGAGGTCGTGGCCATGGATAAAATTGCCGAGGATCTGGTAGATGTAGCTAGACGGCATAATAGTAACATATAATACTGGCATGTTAATAAATTGAGAGGGAGTAGTCAACCAGGAATAGCCCCAATCTAAGATAGGAATGAGGCCACAGTTAGTGATAAGGAAAGAGTTAAAGAGACATGGGCGGAATATTTTGAGAATGTGCTAAACCGATATACAGTTGCAGGAAAAGACATAGACGAAAATGAAAAAGTTTGTGATACCTTGGATGTGAAGAAAATCTGTTTTGTGAGAAAGAATTAGTGATAGTACTAAAAGTATTAAAAAATAACAAGGCTCTAGGTGCTGATAGTGTGATAAATGAGTTTCAATACTGCTGAACAATACTGCTGCAGTTAAGGTAGGAAATGAGGTTAGCAGCTGGTTTTGTATTAAATCAGGAGTTAAGCAGGGTTGGGTTCTATCCTTCTTTATATAGATCATTTTGATGCACTTTGTCTTAAGGAGCGCAAGATAGGCAATTGGAGACCACGGAATCTAATGGGGAGGAAAAACTCTCTTGGACTTAGATTATGCTGATGATTTAGGCATATTAGATGAAAGTGTGAGCAAAATGAGTTTTTGCGAGATCAGGGTGCTAGAATAGGTTTGAAAATTAATGTTAAAAAGACTAAATCACTAAGGCTAGGAATGAGTGAAGACGAAAAGGTGATGTTGGGTAACGAACAGATTGATCAGGTGGGCAGCTTCACTTACCTTGGCAGTATTATTAGTAAAGATGGTGGGAGCAGTGAAGATGTTAAAAGTAGAATAGCCAAGGCTCAGTGTTCTTTTCCACAGGTAAAAAAAAGTTTGGAAGAATAGAAAAATAAGTCTGCAAACCAAGATTAAAATATTGGGAGCTAAAGTTATGACAGTGGTCAAATATGGTTCTGAAGCATGGGCGCTCTGAAAAGCGGATGAAAATTTACTGAATGTTTTCCAGAGAAATTGCCTACGGATTATTCTAGGTACCCGGCTGACTGACCGTATTTCAAACAGTAGGTTTTTCGAAAAATGTGGTTTAATCCCGCTTTGTAGGGCTATAATGAAAGAAAGGTTAAAATGGCTAGGCCACGTTCTGCGTATGAAGGATGACAGATTGGCGAAGATTGTCCTTCTTGCCATCCGTCTGGGGCTAAACGGAAAGCAGGTCGTCCTCGTCTGGGATGGGAGGATGTCACAAGTAAAGATTTGAAGGAGATGGGAACTTTCTGGGAGGGTGTAAAGAGGAAGGCCTTGAATAGATTGGGTTGGATGAGGAGCCTGCGTAGCTGTGTTGGCCTTAGGCGGCTTGGTGCTGCGGTGAGTTATTAGTAGTAGTAGTAGTAGTAAATGTACCTTATATGCCCGAAAGGTATAACTTAACAACCCTTGCCCTGAGGACTGTAGAGGGGTTGTCATCCTCAAAGACATAATTTCCGGCCCTTTCAACTATTTTGAACAAAATGTCTCTCCTAAAATTTTGATTATATGTGTTTGAGGAAATGGAGGGCGTTGAGGGGTGGAGGGGGGGGGGGGGGTAGATGCCCTCCAATCACTTTCAACTATTTAAAAAGAGCACTAGCCCATTAAATTTTCCAATGACTGAGCTCTTTTTGAAGTTTCTGCGACAGTAAATGGCCATCTCAGGATTTCTATTAGATACATTTCGGGAAGATACGAGGTGTGGGGGGGAGGTATTCCCCAGGGCATAACTTACAACCCTTGCCCTGAGGGCTGTGTGGGGTCGTCATCCTCAAAGACATAATTTCCAGATCTTTTAATTACGCTGAACAAAATGGATACCTCAAAATTATGATTGGGTGTGTTCGGAGAAATGGTGGGAGTAAGAGGGGGGTTAGTTGCCCTCTA